>NC_135834.1:8810827-8930566 GCF_964213995.1 Mustelus asterias | reverse complement strand
TTACAAACTCAAGGAGAAAGGAGATCACAAACCCGAGGAGAAGGGAGATCTTAAACAGGAGGGAAAAGGAGATCACAAACTCAAGTAGACAGGGGATCACAAGCCCAAGGAGAAAGTAGATCACAAACATGAGGGGAAAGGAGATCAAAAACTCAAGTAGAAAGGAGATCACAAACTCGAGGAAAAAGGAGATCACAAACTCGAGGAGAAGGGAGGTCTCAGACTCAAGGAGAAAAGTGATCACAAACTCGCGGAGAAAGTGGATCACAATCTTGAGGGAAAAGGAGATCACAAATGCGAGTAGAGAGGAGATCACAAACTCGAGGGGAAAGGTGATCACAAACTCGAGGAGAAATTAGATCACAAACTCGAGGAGAAGGGAGATCTCAAACAGGAGGAAAAAGGAGATCACAAATGCGAGTAGACAGGGGATCACAAACCCATGGAGAAAGTAGGTCACAACCTTGCGGGGAAAGGAGCTCAAAACCTCAAGTAGAAAGGAGATCACAAACTCGAGGAGAAAGGAGATCACAAACTCAAGGAGAAATTAGATCACAACCTCAAGGGGAAAGGAGATCACAAACTCAAGGAGAAAGGAGATCACAAACTCGAGGAGAAAGGAGATCACAAATTCGAGGAGAAAGGAGATCACAAATTCAAGGAGACAGGAGACCACAAAATTCAGAAGAAAGTGGATCACGATCTTGAGGGGAAAGAAGATCAGAAACGCGAGTAGAAAGGAGATCACATACTCGGGGAGAAAGGAGATCACAAACCCGAGGAGAAAGGACATCACAAACTCGAGGAGAAAGGAGATTACAAACTCAAGGCTAAAGGAGATCTCAAACAGGAGGAGAACGGAGATCACACTCTCAAGGAGACAGGAGATCACAAATTCGAGGAGAAAGCAGATCACAAACTCGAGGAGAAAGGAGATCACAAACTCGAGGAGAAATGAGATCAGAAACTCGAGGAGAAAGGAGATCAGAAAATCGAGGAGAAAAGAGATCACAAACTCGAGGAGAAAGGAGATCACAAACTCGAGGAGAAAGGAGATCACAAACTTGAGGAGAAAGGGGATCACAAACTCGAGGAGAAAGGAGATCAGAAACTCGAGGAGAAAGGAGATCAGAAGATCGAGGAGAAAAGAGATCACAAACTCAAGGAGAAAGGAGATCACAAACTCGAGGAGAAAGGAGATCACAAACTTGAGGAGAAAGGAGATCAGAAAATCGAGGAGAAAGGAGATCAGAAAATCGAGGAGAAAAGAGATCATAAACTCGAGGAGAAAAGGATCACAAACTCGAGGAGAAAGGAGATCGCAAACTCGAGGAGAATGGATTGCGCAAACTCGAGGATAAAAGAGATCACAAACTCGAGGAGAAAGGAGATCACAAAATCGAGGAGAAAGGATTTCACAAACTCGAGGAGAAAGGATTTCACAAACCCAGGGATAAAAGAGATCACAAACTCGAGGAGAAAGGAGATCACAAACTGAAGGAGGAAAGAGATCACAAACTCGAGGAGAAAGGAGATCACAAACCTGAGGAAGCCGGAAATCACAAACTTGAGGATAAAGGAGATCACAAACTGAAGGAGGAAAGAGATCACAAAATCAAGGAGAAAGGTGATCACAATCTTGAGAGAAAGAAGATCAGAAACTCGAGGAGAAAATAGATCACAAACTCGTGGAGAAATTTGATCACAAACTCAAGGGAAAGGAGATCACAAACTCGAGGAGAAAGGAGATCACAAACCCGAGGCGAAAGTAGATCACAAACTCGAGGAGAAAGGAGATCACAAACTCGAGGAGAAATGAGATCAGAAACTCGAGGAGAAAGGAGATCAGAAAATCGAGGAGAAAAGAGATCACAAACTCGAGGAGAAAGGAGATCACAAACTCGAGGAGAAAGGAGATCACAAACTTGAGGAGAAAGGGGATCACAAACTCGAGGAGAAATGAGATCAGAAACTCGAGGAGAAAGGAGATCAGAAGATCGAGGAGAAAAGAGATCACAAACTCGAGGAGAAAGGAGATCACAAACTCGAGGAGAAAGGAGATCACAAACTTGAGGAGAAAGGAGATCAGAAAATCGAGGAGAAAGGAGATCAGAAAATCGAGGAGAAAAGAGATCATAAACTCGAGGAGAAAAGGATCACAAACTCGAGGAGAAAGGAGATCGCAAACTCGAGGAGAATGGATTGCGCAAACTCGAGGATAAAAGAGATCACAAACTCGAGGAGAAAGGAGATCACAAAATCGAGGAGAAAGGATTTCACAAACTCGAGGAGAAAGGATTTCACAAACCCAGGGATAAAAGAGATCACAAACTCGAGGAGAAAGGAGATCACAAACCTGAGGAAGCCGGAAATCACAAACTTGAGGATAAAGGAGATCACAAACTGAAGGAGGAAAGAGATCACAAAATCAAGGAGAAAGGTGATCACAATCTTGAGAGAAAGAAGATCAGAAACTCGAGGAGAAAAGAGATCACAAACTCATGGAGAAATTTGATCACAAACTCAAGGGAAAGGAGATCACAAACTCGAGGAGAAAGGAGATCACAAACCCGAGGCGAAAGTAGATCACAAACTCGAGGAGAAAGGAGATCACAAACTCGAGGAGAAAGGAGATCACAAACTCGAGGAGAAAGTAGATCACAAACTCGAGGAGAAAGGAGATCACAAACTCGAGGAGAAAGGAGATCACAAACTCGAGGAGAAAGGAGATCACAAACCCGAGGAACAGGAGGGACATTTAATTTGCAAGCTTTTTTTCTATCCATTGCTGGATATTTGACATGGGCATCGCTGGTTTGGCAGCATTTATTGCCCATCGCTAGTTGCCCGAGGGCAGTTGAGAGGCAACCACATTGCTGTGGCTCTGGAGTCACATTAGGCCAGACCGGGTCAGGACAGCAGATTTCCTTCCCTAAAGGACATTAGTGAACCAGATGGGTTTTTCCGGCAATGGTTTCATGGTCATCAGTGGATTCTTAATCCCGGATTTATTTTTAAATTAAATTCAAATTTCACCATCTGCCGTGGCGGGATTCGAACCTGGAGTCCCCAGAACATTCGCTGAGTTTCTATATTAATAATCTAGCGACAATACCACTCGGCCATTGCTTCCTGTATGAAGGAGGAAGGGGGTTCCAAACTTGTGAAGGAGGCAGAACATTGCAAGCTGGATGAGGGGAGCGGAAGAGTTGATGATTTGGTGGCTTTGCAACAGGAGAAAGCCAGTGAGTGGCAGACGCTTCTTGCTGTGTGTTCAGTGTGCACACAGGTTGATGGTTTAGTTTGAGTCCTTTTACAGAGCAGATGATGAAAGGTCTCCGCTAAATCATTAAGCATCCCTTCACAGGGTGAGTGACCTGCTGCACACTTGCAGCACTACAATTTTTAAAAGGAACGAAGGAATATTTGATAATATTTTTCATTTCGTTCCATCATTCCTTTCAGCTAAAAAAATGCAGTAAATCAGTTTGACAGATTGATACGACAGAGAAATCAATTGTGTATTTTTTTGCCAATTTTCCCATGCACGAAACCTGCGAGGTGAGTTCCTAACAAGCATGCTGTTTTCTTGCCGATAGAACCTTGTTAACCACATAGTGTTCTCATAAACAGTACATTCTGAAGCTGCGACGTTCTCGCGACCTTGTTAATATCTTGTGTGTCAAAAGAGGAATGGCAACTTCCCCGAGTGATTCCCTCGAGAGCTGGGGTTTGCCGTGTGAGTGGGGCCCAGAGGGTATTGCTTCAGCCAGCTGATTTCCAACGCCCCCCCCCCCCCCCCGCCCCCCCACCCTCCCTCGCTTCCAGACGCTGCCTCCGTCTGATACCGAGACCAGGAACTCACGCAGTGACAGCCACTTTGTGTTGGGGACTGGGCAGGGCTGGCACGATGCAACGACGGAGAAGTGAACAGCACAGACTGAGGTAGCTGATCTCATCCAAGCGCTAATGGCCTATGGTCTCCAATCTGATTGAGTAATGGGCGGCACGGTGGCACAGTGGTTGGCACTGCTGCCTCACAGTGCCAGGGACCCGGGTTCGATTCCCAGCTTGGGTCACTGTCTGTATGGAGTTTGCACGTTCTCCCCCCGTGTCTGCGTGGGTTTCCTCCGGGTGCTCCGGTTTCCTCTCACAGTCTGAAAGACGTGCTGGTTAGGGTGCATTGACCCGAATTGGTGTCGGAGTGTGGCGACCAGGAGAATTTCACAGTAACTTCATTGCAGTGTTAATATAAGCCTTACTTGTGACTAATAAATAAAAAATTTACTGTTGACGTGACAAGTGGGTTTCATTCATCTCCTGTCACAGTATTCCTTGGAGATACATGGAATTGAATATATGGATGCCAAGAGATGTGGGCAGTGATGAGTATTCTGGACTTTGGCTGGGTCCTTTCCAGGAGGATTCATCACATGACCTCTCACCTTTAACCTTCCAGCCTCACGCTTTCTCCATTGGTCACCCAATCCTCGCTGTTCGCGACCTGATTGGATGGCAGGCGGCGTTTATTCAACCAGCTCTCTTATCCCATATCCATAATTTTTTTACCTCATAAATGTTTGAGGGAAATGTAAAAATAAACTCACAATTTAAAACAGATCCTTTTTTTAACTTTGGTTTGCATGCAGCTGTGTCCTGGAGACCCATCTTAAATTCCCAGTGTTATAATATGCCTTTAAGGGAAAGCAAGCATGGTGGCACAGTGGCACCATAGTTAGCACTGGTCAGGTATGAACGATGACAATGAAGTTGTCATTAAGAAGAGCATTTGCCAAGTCAGCACAAAACACCACTGATTCCACATAACCCATCCTTGGTCCACAATTGCATCTGAGCTCATACATGTCCTTGGTACTGACTTCATCACCATCGATACTTTACCAAGTACCCCATAGAATCATAGAATCCCTACAGTGCAGAAGGAGGCCATTCAGCCCATCGAGTCTGCGTTGACCACAATCCCACCCAGGCCCGACCCCCATAACTCTCTGCATTTACTCTGCCAATCCCCTGACACTAAGGGGCAATTTAGCATGGCCAATCAACCTAACCTGCTCATCTTTGGACACTAAGGGGCAATTTTAGCATGGCCAATCCACCTAACCTACACATCTTTGGACACTAAGGGACAATTTAGCATGGCCAATCCACCTAACCTGCACATCTTTGGACACTAAGGGGCAATTTAGCATGGCCAATTCACCTAACCTACACATCTTTGGACACTAAGGGACAATTTAGCATGGCCAATCCACCTAACCTGCACATCTTTGGACACTAAGGGACAATTTAGCATGGCCAATCCACCTAACCTGCACATCTTTGGACACTAAGGGGCAATTTAGCATGGCCAATCCACCTAACCTGCACATCTTTGGACACTAAGGGACAATTTAGCATGGCCAATCCACCTAACCTGCACATCTTTGGACACTAAGGGGCAATTTAGCATGGCCAATCCACCTAACCTGCACATCTTTGGAGTGCGGGAGGAAACTGGAGCACCCAGAGGAAACCCACGCAGACACGGGGAGAATGTGCAAACTCCACACAGACAGTGACCCAAGCCGGGATTCGAACCCGGGTCCCTGGCGCTGTGAGGCAGCAGTGCTAACCACTGTGCCACTGTGCTGCCCCTGTATTTGCCAATTGACAATTGCATGACATGACAAGCACAACTGTGGCTCACACTCTAAGTGCTATTTTCAGTTTGTTTGGCGTGGCCTGAGTGAACAGTGCGGATAATAGTCCACAGTTTATTGCGAAGCCAGTCCAGGATACAGGAGAGAGGTCCCCCAACCACTATACGTACTTAGATTGTACCTAGGGCAAGATCTCAAAGGTAGTCTGGAACAAGATCTCAGAATGAGTATTCCGCAGATCACTGTGAGCTATGAAAGAAACCTCCATGCAAGGTTACCAGTACAAAACCTGGCCATTATCAGCAGATTCCCACAAGGCTTTAGCGATTCATAGATCCATCGGTTTTATTCACATCTACTTCTGTGGAAAGGACAGAGTTGATTAACTAAATAGCCTCCAGGGCGGCACGGTGGCACAGTGGTTAGCACTGCTGCCTCACAGCGCCAGGGATCTGGGTTCAATCCCCGGCTGTCTGTGTGGAGTTTGCACGTTCTTCCCGTGTCTGTGTGGGTTTCCTCCGGGTGCTCTGGTTTTCTCCCACATTCAAGAAAAACGTGTTGGTTCGGGTGCATTGACCCGAACAGGCGCCGGAGTGTGGTGACTAGGGAATTTCACAGTAACTTCATTGCAGTGTTAATGTAAGCCTTACCTGTGATGAATAAATAAACTTAAACTTTAATCTCTGTCCCCATGTTTTCCCATTTGTCCACACCAAACTAATTGCCCTTTAAAAGGGCGGCACGGTAGCACAGTGGTTAGCACTGCTGCTTCACAGCTCCAGGGACCTGGGTTCGATTCCCGGCTTTGGTCACTGTCTGGGCAGAGTCTGCACATTCTCCTTGTGTCTGCGTGGGTTTCCTCCGGGCGCTCCGGTTTCCTCCCACAGTCCAAAGATGTGCGGGTTAGGTTGGTTGGCCATGCTAAAAATTGCCCTTAGTGTCCTGAGATGCGTAGGTTAGAGGGATTAGTGGGTAAATATGTAGGGATATGGGCGTCGGGCCTGGGTGGGATTGTGGTCGGTGCAGACTCGATGGGCCGAATGGCCTCTTTCTGTACTGTAGGGTTTCTATGATTTCTATGAAAATAACCCAGATATCATGTGCAAATAGGATGATGTGGAGTTGCCAGCGTTGGACTGAGGTAGACACAGTAAGAAGTCTCAGAACACCAGGTTAAAGTCCAACAGGTTTATTTGGTAGCACGAGCTTTCGGAGCGCCGTTCCTTCATCAGGTGAGTGCAGGATTTGTTTCACAAACAGGGCATATATAGACACAAACTCAATTACAAGATAATGGTTATTACTCATCTTGTAATTGTGTCTATGTCTATATAAGCCCTGATTGTGAACCCAACTCTCCACTCACCTGATGAAGGAGCAGCGCTCCGAAAGCTCGTGATTCCAAATAAACCTGTTGGACTTCAACCTGGTGTTGTGAGACTTCTTACAAATAGGATGGACAGATCCAGACAACCAGAACCATGCCACACAAACCAGCACTCACACAAAAAGCTCTGGCGAATCAGGCAGTGTTTCCTTGAATGAGTTGTGCCTGTTGAATATGTACGGTTCAGTGGTAAATTCATTGGTGCACAGGCAGAGGAGATAAAATAATTTGGAAACACTTGGCAAATGCGCCAGATTCGAGAAGCCAGGAGAGGAAATTCAAATCAGGATAATCCTAAACTGCTGTCCGCCAAGGTATCTTGAGCAATGTCTTAAGTTATTCATCACCGCAATAAAGTGTAAAAAGGATTGGTTTTCCCTGAACACTTTCTCCTTTTCTATCGCTTCTCCGATTCCGGAGTGATTTCAATCCCTTGTCCACGAGAAATGATCAGAGAATATTACTTAATTAGGCCCCGACGCAAGAGCTGTACAAAGTGGTCAGGCAGTATGTCCTGGTAATGCTGTAGTACTGGTGAGGCCACGCCTGGAGCACTGTGTACAGTTTTGGTCTCCTTACTTGAGAAAGGATATATTTGATTTGATTTGATTTATTCTAGTCACATGTATTAACATACAGTGAAAAGTATTGTTTCTTGCGCACTATACAGACAAAACATACCGTTCATAGAGAAGGAAATGAGAGATTGCAGAATGTAATGTGACAGTCATAGCTAGGGTGAAGGGAAAGATCAACTTAATGCAAGGTACGTCCATTGAAAAGTCTGACAGCAGCAGGGAAGAAGCTGTTCTTGAGTCGGTTGGTATGTGACCTCAGACTTTTGTATCTTTTTCCCAAAGGAAGAAGGTGGAAGAGAGAATGTCCGGGGTGCATGGGGTCCTTAATTATGCTGGCTGCTTTTCCGAGGCAGCGGGAAGTGTAGACAGAGTCAATGGATGGGAGGCTGATTTGCGTGATGGATTGGGCTATATTCACAACTGAAGTATAACTCAGATATTAGAGGGATGTTTTTTACACAGAGGGTGGTGGGGGCCTGGAATGCGCTGCCAAGTAGGGTGGTGGAGGCAGGCACGCTGACATCGTTTAAGACTTACCTGGATAGTCACATGAGCAGCCTGGGAATGGAGGGATACAAACGATTGCTCTAGTTGGACCAAGGATCGGCACAGGCTTGGAGGGCCGAAAGGCCTGTTTCCTGTGCTGTACTGTTCTTTGTTCTTTGTTTGTTCTTTTGTAGTTCCTTGTGTCTTGGGCAGAGCAGGACCCATACCAAGCTGTGATACAACCAAAAAGAATGCTTTCTGTGGTGCATCTGTAAATGTTGGTGAGAGTCGTAGCTGACATGGCAAATTTCTTTTGTCTTCTGAGAAAGTAGAGGTGTTGGTGGGGCTTTCTTAACTATAGTGTCAGCATGGGGGGACCAGGACAGGTTGTTGGTGATCTGGACACCTAAAAACTTGAAGCTCTCGACCCTTTTTACTTCATCCCCGTTGATGTAGACAGGGGCATGTTCTCCTTCACGCTTCCTGAAGTCGATGACAATCTCCTTTGTTTTGTTAACATTGAGGGAGAGATTATTGTTGCCGCACCAGTTCACCAGATTCTCTATCTCATTCCTGTTCTCTGTCTCATCATTGTTTGAGGTCCGACCCACTACGGTGGTGTCGTCAGCAAACTTGAAAATCGAGTTGAAGGGGAATTTGTCCACACAGTCACAGGTGTATAAGGAGTATAGTAGGGGGCTGAGAACACAGCCTTGTGGGGCACCAGTGTTTAGGATCTACTGGCACTGGAGGAGGTACAGAGGAGATTCACGAGGTTGATTCCGGAGTTGAGAGGGTTGGCTTATGAGGAGAAACTGAGTAGACTGGGGCTATACTCATTGGAATTCAGAAGAATGAGGGGAGATCTTATAGAAACATATACGATTATGAAGGGAATAGATAAGATAGAAGCAGGGAAGTTGTTTCCACTGGCAGGTGAAACTAGAACTCGGGGGCATGGCCTCAAAATAAGGGGAAGCAGATTTTGGACTGAGTTGAGGAGGAATTTCTTCACACAAAGGGTTGTGAATCTGTGGAATTCCCTGCCCAGTGAAGCAGTTGAGGCGACCTCATTGAATGTTTTTAAGACAAGGATAGATAAATTTTTGAACAGTAAAGGAATTAAGGGTTATGGTGAGCGGGCGGGTAAGTGGAGCTGAGTCCACGGAAAGATCAGCCATGATCTTATTGAAATGGCGGGGCAGGCTCGAGGGGCCAGATGGCCTACTCCTGCTCCTAGATCTTATGTTCTTCTGTCCTTCCCACAGGCAGGGTTGCCATCCCTCCAGGATACTCCTGAAGTTTCAGGGAATTTAATCTCCAGTACATTGTAAACCTAAGAGAAAAATCATTGGGATATTAAGACAATTTTTTTTTTCCATTTTCCTTGAACATTTGTGATGCATCAAAATTTTAAGTAAAAGTTAAGTAAAGTCGCCATCGGCTGCTCTCCCCCTCAAAGGGGGGCTGGTGGTGATTTACCCTGAGGGGAACCACACCTCAGGCCAGGAGCAAGGTTGAGAAGGCAGGGCCTTCATGGATGACCTCAGCCGGTACGGGAATCGAACCGGTGCAGTTGGCGTCACTAACCAGCCGTCCAGCCAACTGAGCTAATTTTAGCATGGGATGAAAGAATTGTTTGACTAACCATTGCCTGCCATCCAATCGGATAACCATCAGAGCGGGGCTCTGCAAGGAATATTGATATAAACACCAATCGCTCAGGCTGAGTGAGTGGGCGAGGATCTGGCAGATGGAGTATAACGTTAACAAATGCGAGGTTATTCACTTTGGAAGAAATAATAGCAAATTGGATTATTATCTAAATGGAAAGAAATTACAACATGCTGCTGTGCAGAGGGACCTGGGGGTCCTTGTGCATGAGACGCAAAAACCCAGTCTGCAGGTGCAACAGGTGATCAAGAAGGCAAATGGGATGTTGGCCTATATCGCAAGGGGGATAGAATATAAAAGCAGAGATGTCTTGCTGCATCTGTACAGGGCATTGGTGAGGCCGCAGCTGGAATACTGTGTGCAGTATTGGTCCCCTTATTTGCGGAAGGATATATTGGCCTTGAGGGGAGTGCAGAGAAGGTTCACCAGGTTGATACCAGAGATGAGGGGTGTTGATTATGAGGAGAGACTGAGCAGATTGGGTTTGTACTCATTGGAATTTAGAAGGCTGAGGGGGGATCTTATAGAGACCTATAAGATAATGAAGGGGCTGGATAGGGTAGAGATGGAGAGATTCTTTCCACTTAGAAAGGAAGCTAGAACTAGAGGGCACAGCCTCAAAATAAAGGGGGGTCGGTTTAGGACAGAGTTGAGGAGGAACTTCTTCTCTCAGAGGGTGGTGAATCTCTGGAATTCTCTGCCCACTGAAGTGGTGGAGGCTACCTCGTTGAATATGTTTAAATCGCGGATAGATGGATTCCTGATCGGTAAGGGAATTAGGGGTTATAGGGATCAGGCGGGTAAGTGGAACTGATCCACTTCAGATCAGCCATGATCTTATTGAATGGCGGGGCAGGCTCGAGGGGCAAGATGGCCTACTCCTGCTCCTATTTCTTATGTTCTTATGTTCTTATGAATGTGCAAACACGAGGTTCATTTACTAAGATCGGGCATATAAGAACAATTATGCATAGGTATAAATCTTGAAGACATCAGAGCTGTGTGTGTGTGTTCTGCTCTGAGCAAAAGTGAAACTAAGATGGGATCACAGGATACATTTCCCTTCTGTTGATGTCATGCTGCTATCCCTTGAAAAAACATAACAGCATCCCCCTTCCTTTTTAAAGATACTTTCCCACTTCCAGAGATGCGTGACTATTTACAACACATATTCACGTGGTCAGGATAGACCTGATGAAACAAATGGTCTCCTCCGCACATACTTAATGGACACAATTTGTTGGCAGGAACACTGCCAGGCTTGCAGTAGCGTTCTGCGTGAGTGCTGGCCTGTGTAAATTATGCTGGTCCGACTCTGATAATCCTATTTGCACATGACCTCTGGTTTATTTTAAAGAAAAATGGTGCTGACAAATGAGAAAGCATGGATCCAGAGAGACCATTTGGTTCATTGGATCTGCCCTTCCAACAGAACATGTCCAGTCTCCTCCATCATTGCCACTTCATAGACATAGATTGGGGCCTACATTAGTGAGGTTTATCGGGCCAGATGAATGACCCTGAGGTCACTACTGCTGACTCCCAGGGCCACGCTGGAAAAGAAGGCAGAGGCGTAGACTAATTTCGAAACGGGGAAAGGCTTCGGAAATCTGAAACACAAAGGGACTTGGAAGTCCTGGTTCAGGACTCTCTTAACTTGATTTGACTTTTGATTTGATTTGATTTATTATTGTCACATGTATTAGTATACAGTGAAAAGTATTGTTTCTTGCGCGCTATACAGACAAAGCATACCGTTCATAGAGAAGGAAAGGAGAGAGTGCAGAATGTAGTGTTACAGCCATAGCTAGGGTGTAGAGAAAGATCAGCTTAATGCGAGGTAAGTCCATTCAGAAGTCTGACAGCAGCAGGGAAGAAGCTGTTCTTGAGTCGGTTGGTACGTGACCTCAGACTTTTGTATCTTTTTCCTGACGGAAGAAGGTGGAAGAGAGAATGTCCAGGGTGCGTGGAGTCCTTAATTATGCTGGCTGCTTTTCCGAGGCAGCGGGAAATGTAGACAGAGTCAATGGATGGGAGGCTGGTTTGCGTGATGGATTGAGCTACATTCATGACCTTTTGTAGTTTCTTGTGGTCTTGGGCAGAGCAGGAGCCATACCAAGCTGTGATACAACCAGAAAGGATGCTTTCTATGGTGCATCTGTAAAAGTTGGTGAGAGTCGTCGCTGACATGCCGAATTTGCTTAGTCTTCTGAGAAAGTGGAGTTGGTGGGCTTTCTTAACTATAGTGTCTTTCTTAATTATAGTATAGTTATAGTAACCTATAGTATAGGTTAACGTGCAGGTTCAGTTGGTAGTTAGGAAGGCAAATGCAATGTTAGCATTCATGTCGAGAGGGCTAGAATACAAGGGCAGGGATGTACTTCTGAGGCTGTATAAGGCTTTGGTCAGACCCCATTTGGAATATTGTGAGCAGTTTTGGGCCCCGTATCTAAGGAAGGATGTGCTGGATTTGGAAAGGGTCCAGAGGAGGTTCACAAGAATGATCCCAAGAATGAAGAGCTTGTCGTATGAGGAACGGTTGAGGACTCTGGGTCTGTACTCGTTGGAGTTTAGAAGGATGAGGGGGGAATCTTATTGAAACTTTCAGGATACTCCGAGGCCTGGATAGAGTGGACGTGGAGAGGATGTTTCCACTAGTAGGAAAAACTAGAACCAGAGGGCACAACCTCAGGCTAAAGGGACGATCCTTTAAAACAGAGATGAGGAGGAATTTCTTCAGCCAGAGAGTGATGAATCTGTGGAACTCTTTGCCACAGAGGGCTGTGGAGGCCAAGTCATTGAGTGTCTTCAAGACAGAAATTGGGCGGCACGGTGGCACAGTGACTTGCACTGCTGCCTCACAGCGCCAGGGACCCGGGTTTGATTCCCGGCTTGGGTCACTGTCTGTGTGGAGTTTGCACATTCTCCCCGTGTCTGCGTGGGTTTCCTCCGGGTGCTCCGGTTTCCTCCCACAGTCTGAAAGACGTGTTGGTTAGATGCATTGGCCATGCTAAATTCTCCCTCAGTTCTCCCAAACAGGAATGTGGCGACTCGGGGATTTTCATAGTAACTTGATTGCAGTGTTAATGTCAGCCTACTTGTGACACTAATAAATAAACTTTCTTATAGGTCCTTGATCAATAAGGAGATCAAAGGTTACGGGGAGAAGGCAGGAGAATGGGGCCAGGTCATTGAGTGTCTTTAAGACAGAGATAGATAGGTTCTTGATTAATAAGGGGGTCAGGGGTTATGGGGAAAAGGCAGGAGAATGGGGATGAGAAAAATATCAGCCATGATTGAATGGCGGAGCAGACTCGATGGGCCGAGTGGCCTAATTCTGCTCCGATATTTTATGGTCTTATGGAAACAAGAAGGGGCAAAACCCTTCTGGAAATTAGCCTTCCAAATTTCCCGGCTATTCCTTTCAGAAAATTGGGAGGGTTGCAAATGGGGCGTGTGATACGACATGCACTGGGTCATCTAATCTGTGCTTAGACCCCCGAACTTATAAACTTGGCCTACCCAGAAGCCCCCCATTCCATTGCCCCCTCACAGGCAGTCAACAAGAGCACGAGAGGTGGGATTAGGGTGAGGCAGTGCTTTATCGCATCGGCGTTCGGCACTGATTTCTGTGCGGCGCCAGTTGCGCAGTCCCTTCTTACTTTGATGTTCATGATTCATCATATTGGTCTGTTGACAAGATCTGTATCGGATTACCCGATCGAACAGGAAATCAGATACCCTGATATCCTGCTGCGGTTACCAATCCTGATATGCGTGCCCTGTAAATCTGCAAGAGTCACTGGATATTCTTGTCACAGGAGAACTTCACCCTGGCAGCAACTTCCCTCTGTTTCCTTACCCACCTCTAAAATTCCAAAAGTCACTTGCCTTTTTCGAGTGATCTTCAGCTCATTGTGGTGTTTGCAACAGAAGATTGCGGGTTAGGTTGATTGGCCATGCTAAAATTGCCCCTTAGTGTCCTGAGGTGAGTAGGTTAGAGGGATTAGTGGGTAAAATATGTAGGGATATGGGGGTAGGGCCTGGCTGGGATTGTGGTCGGTGCAGACTCGATGGGCCGAATGGCCTCTTTCTGTACTGTAGGGTTTCTATGATTTCTATGATTTCTATGAAGTGTCCAGTACCCTAAAACATCAGAACTGCATTTTATCCTGATCGTCTATCTTTGTGGAGTTATGCTTAACGGGGTACAATTTATCTACAGTTTGTGTCGAAGCGGCACGGTGGTACAGTGGGTTAGCGCTGCTGCCTCACAACGCCAGGAACCCGGGTTCGATTCCCGGCTCGGGTCACTGTCTGTGTGGAGTGTGCACGTTCTCCCCGTGTCTGCGTGGGTTTCCTCCAGTTGCCTCCCACACTCCAAAGGTTAGGTGGATTGGCCATGCTAAATTGCTCCTTGGTGTCAAGGGGTCTAGCTAGGGTAAATGCAGGGGATTAGGGCCTGGGTGGGTTTGTGATCAGTGCAGGCTTGATGGGTCGAATGGCCTCCTTCTACACTGTAGGATTCTATGAGAGTTTGAGATCTCTACGTCCCTCTAATTCTGACTGCTTGAACATCTGTGGAACCCTTTGCCACAGAAGGCTGTGGAGGCCGGGCCATTGAGTGTCTTTAAGACAGAGATAGATAGGTTCTTGATTAATAAGGGGATATGGGGTTATGGGGAAAAGGCAGGAGAATGGGGGTGAGAAAAATATCAGCCATGATTGAATGGCGGAGCAGACTCGATGGGCCGAGTGGCCTAATTCTGTTCCTATGTTTTATGGTCTTATTCCGAGTTTAAATTGTGCCACCATTGGTGGCCATGCCTTCAGTTATCTAGGCCCCAACCTCTGAAATTTGATCTCTAAACCTCTCTCTCTCTCTTTCTCCCTCTCTCTTTCTTTAAGAAATGCCTTTAAATCGACCAAACCTTTGGTCATCTGGCCTTAAGGGCAGGATTTTTATGGCCCCACTCGACCCAAAGCTGGAAAATCCCACCCAAGGTTAACAGACCTTCCTATTGTCCGCCCCTCGCCCGCTCCGATTCCCGTGGCGAGCGGTACGGTAGAATCCCGCCATGTATCTCCTCATGAGGCTTGGTAGAAATTCATAGAAATTCATAGAATAGAAATTCATAGAAACCCTACTGTACAGAAAGAGGCCATTCGGCCCATCGAGTCTGCACCGACCACAATCTCATCCAGGCCCTACGCCCATATCCCTACATATTTACCCACTAATCCCTCTAACCTACGCATCTCAGGACACTAAGGGCAATTTTTAGCATGGCCAATCAACCTCACCTGCACATATTTGGACTGTGGGAGGAAACCGGAGCACCCGGAGGAAACCCACGCAGACACGGGGAGAATGTGCACACTCCACACAGACAGTGACCCAAGCCAGGAATCGAACCCAGGTCCCTGGAGCTGTGAAGCAGCAGTGCTAACCACTGTGCTACCGTGCCGCCCCGTGTCATACTTTGTTTTATAATGTCCCTGTGAAGCGTCTTGGAATGTTTTATTCCATCAAATGTGCCATCGAAATAAGTTGTGGTTGTTGTTATGAGTAAATGAGTGGGACTTGTCATTGTCCCAGAGGTTATTTGCACATTGCCTTCACTTCACCTTTAACCCTTGCTTCTCCCAGGCCCTCTGGGCCCACTTGCTGTAAATGTGTCCAGTCACAGATGTTGACCAAGCTTTGCTTCAACACTTTGTCCTCTCTTTCCCTTTGGTTCAATTCCGGCCTCAGGTCACTGTCTGTGTGGAGTTCGCACATTACTCCCCATGTCTGCATGGGTTTCCTCCGGGTGCTCCGGTTTCCTCTCACAGTCCAAAGATATGCGGGATAGGTGGATTGGCCGTGCTAAATTGCCCGTTAGTGTACAAAGATGTGTAGGTTAGGTGGATTGGCCATGCTAAAATTGCCCCAGAATGTCCAAAGATGTGCAGGTTAGGAGGATTAGTGGGGTAAATACGTGGCATCACAGGGATAGGGCCTGGGTAGGATGCCCAGAAGGCTGCTGTAGGCTCGATGGGCCAAATGGCCTCTTTCTGCTCTGTAGGGATTCTATGATTCACATTGCTGTGGATCTGGAGTCACATGTAGGCCAGACCCGATAAGGACGGCAGATTTCCTTCTCTGAAGGACATTAGTGAACCAGATGGGTTTTTACGACAATTGACAGTAGTTTCATGGTCATCAGTAGATTCTTAATTCCAGATTTTTATTGAAATCAAATTTCACCATCTGCCGGGTTCGAATCCCGTGGCGGGATTCGAACCCGGGTCCCAGAGCATTATCCTGGGACAATGCCACTACGCTACCACCGGCCCTCCAGCACAAGGTGCAGAACAATTCTGCAGGAGTGGCCCACCCCATTATGCGAGTGGGGCGGAGATGGTGAAAGCCAGAAGCTGCGAATCCCACGATCGGGATGCTCGTTTTCCAAGTCTCGTGATATTTTGCACCAATGTTGCCGTTTGTGCTTGCGGCAAACGTGGACCCAAAATCATGGCAGTTTGCTCTGCTTCTCCCTCCACAGATGCTGCCAGATCGACTGAGTATTTGCAGCATTTTCAGATTTCCAGCACCCATGGTATTCATAGAGTCCCTACAGTGCAGAAGGAGGCCATTCGGCCCATCAAGTCCGCTCCGCCATGGCTGATATGTTCCTCATCCCCATTTTCCTGCCTTCTCCCCATAACCCTTCAACCCATTCCCAATTAAAAATCTGTCTAACTCCTCCTTAAATGTACTCACTGTCCCAGCATCCACCGCACTTTGGGGTAGCGAATTCCACAGATTCACAACCCTTTGGGAGAAGTAGTTTCTCCTCAACTCTGTTTTAAATTTGCTGTCCCTTATCCTAAGACCTCTCGTCCTAGAATGTCCCGCAAGAGGAAGCATCCGCTCCACGTCTACTTTATCCAGACCTTTTATCATCTTGTAAACCTCAATTTGACCTCCCCTCATTCTTCTAAATTCCAGAGAGATCATAGAATCTACAGTGCAGAAGGAGGCCGTTCGGCCCATCGAGCCTGCACTGACAATAATCCCAACCAGATCCTATCCCCGCTACCCCACGTATTTACCCTCCTGATCCCCCTCACATTAAGAGGCAATTTATCATGGCCAATCCACCTAACCTGCACATGTTTGGACTGCAGGAGGAAACCGGAGCACCCGGAGGAAACCTACGCAGACACTGGGAGAACGTGCAAACTCCACACAGACAGTGACCCAAGCCGGGAATCGAACCCGAGTCCCTGGCGCTGTGAGGCAGCAGTGCGAACCACTGTGCCACCATGCCGGTATAGACCTAAACTGTTCAATCCCTCTTCATACGACAAACCCCTCATCTCTGGCATTCTGGCCTTGCCAAAAGTTATGTTGATTGGATTAGATGAAGTAGAATGGGAGGAGGCTCGTGTGAGGAGTAAATTCTGGCATGGACTAGTTGGGCCGAATGGCCTGTTTCTGTGCTGTAAATACAATGCATTAATCAGAAGTTGACCCCCAGTGTGTTGATTGATACTATGGTGCATTGTTGGATCCAAGTGTGGGCCTTCATTATCGTCCAATTGGCTTTTGCGGTGAAAAAGGAATGCCTATTAAAAACACTTATCCTTATTTCCATACTTTTGTCCCTTCCTCTCTTGAAAGTGCTGACTCCTGATGTCGTTCAGTGCTCGAGGTATCAGCAGACAGGAGCTGGGCGCTTTACCAAGAACATAAGAACTAGGAGCAGGAGTAGGCCATCTGGCCCCTCGAGCCTGCTCCGCCATTCAATAAGATCATGGCCGATCTTTTTGTGGACTCAGCTCCACTTACCCGCCCGCTCACCAACACTCTTCATTCCTTTACTGTTCAAAAATGTATTGATGCGCGTGATCACACACGAGGCTTGATGCTCAGGAAATAAAGGCTTTTATTTGCTGTAACAAGGCAGCTACTAATTATGTACACGATCCCAGACTGAGGGGTCCCAGCCAGAGCAGGGACCTTTATACCTCTCCCAGGAGGCGGAGCCCGACTGGGATGTACCACAATACTACAATACAAAGGTGTAACAACCCCACCCTAACCCCAACAGCAACAAGTAGAACAACCCATCCCTAACCCCAACAGCAACATATATACATACTTGTAGTACTGGCCACACCCTGGCTCAGTACTATCTAGTGGGAACCAACGATGGTTCACCACATTCACCCCTCCTTTGAAAACAAAGGCCGGCGGGGTACAAAAACAGAATAATTTGTCATCAGTCGATAAGTTCAGACGGTCGTTGTGACTTCCTCAATACCGGCGATGACACCGGAGTAGGCACTTGCGGTGGCGTTCTCCCCAAGGCGATGTCCAACTGTTCCTCCACAGACTCACGGGCTGGTTGACCCTGAGGTGACGGTAATCCATGGAGTTCCGACACGCCCTGAAGTGGCGACCATCCTCTGGACTCAGGCAAGCTGTACACGGGAGTAAAAGGGTTAAGTAATGGTCCCGATGCTGCCCGCGCCGTGTCCGGAGGGGAAACGAGAGTTATGGGGTTTGTAACAGGGGGTATGGGAGCGACAGGGGTTGCTACGTCCCCTGCTGGCGCCAGGTCTCGGATCGAGACCGTGTCCTCTCGCCCGTCAGGGTATGCCACATAGGCATACTGAGGGTTGGCGTGGAGGAGATGGACCTGTTCGACCAACGGGTCGGACTTGCGGGCCCTTACATGTCGCCGCAGGAGGACAGGTCCTGAGTACATCAACCAAGACGGCAATGAGGTCCCCGAGGAAGACTTCCGAGGGAATGAGAACATCCTCTCGTGGGGAGTAGCATTGGTTGCCGTACACAGGAGGGAGCGAATAGAATGGAGCGTATCAGGGAGCACCTCTTGCCAACGGGAGACTGGAAGGCTTTTTGACTTCAACGCCAGTAAGACAGCCTTCCAGACTGTAGCATTCTCACGTTCCACCTGTCCATTACCCCTAGGGTTGTAGCTCGTGGTTCTACGAGAGGCAATCCCGTATGAGAGCAGGTATTGCCTCAAGTCATCGCTCATGAACGACGAGCCCCTGTCGCTGTGAATGTAGCCGGGGTACCCGAACGGGGTAAAAAGATCACGGAATGCCTCGATAAGCGTGGCAACGGATGTATCAGAGCAGGGAATAACAAAAGGGAATCTCGAGTACTCGTCAATGATGTTGAGGAAGTACACATTCCGATCTGTTGAGGGAAGGGGGCCCTTAAAATCGACACTCAGTCTCTCGAAGGGACGAGTGGCCTTGACTAAATGTGCCCGGTCAGGTCGGTAAAAGTGCGGTTTGCATTCCGCGCATACCCGACAGCTTCTTGTTATGGACCTGACGTCCTCCACCGAGTAGGGCAGATTGCGGGCTTTTATAAAGTGGTAGAGCCGAGTGACCCCAGGATGGCATAGGTCATTATGGAGAGCCTGCAAATGGTCCTCCTGTATATTGGCGCATGTTCCACGCGAGAGGGCATCCGAGGGCTCATTGAGTTTCCCTGGACGGTACACGATGTCATAGTTATAGGTGGAAAGTTCGATTCTCCACCGCAAGATCTTGTCGTTTTTGATCTTGCCCCTCTGCGTGTTATTAAACATGAACGCCACGGACCGCTGGTCCGTGATCAGGGTGAACCGTTTTCCCGCCAAGTAATGGCGCCAGTGCCTGACGGCCTCCAAAATGGCCTGGGCCTCCTTTTCCACCGCTGAATGCCGAATTTCGGGGCCTTGGAGGGTGCCGGAAAAAAAAGCGACGGGCCTGCCCGCCTGGTTAAGTGTGGCGGCCAGGGCGAAATCAGATGCATCGCTCTCCACCTGAAAGGGGATGGACTCATCAACAGCGTGCATCGTAGCTTTCGCGATGTCGGCTTTTAATTTATCAAAGGCCAATCGGGCCTCTGGTGTTAGGGGAAAAGTAGTGGACTTAATGAGTGGACGGGCTTTGTCCGCGTAATTGGGAATCCACTGCGCATAATAAGAGAAGAAGCCTAAGCATCTTCTCAGTGCTTTTGCACTAGTGGGCAGGGGAAGTTCAGAAAGGGGGCGCATACGGTCTGGATCAGGGCCAATGACCCCGTTTTCCACCACGTATCCTAGGATGGCTAAACGGTGCGTATGAAACAGACACTTCTCCCTGTTGTAGGTCAGGTTCAGGCGAGATGCAGTGCGTAGGAAATTCAGGAGATTTGTGTCATGGTCCTGCTGGTCATGGCCGCAGATGGTGACGTTATCCAGGTACGGGAAGGTAGCCCGCAGCCCATTCTGGTCCACCATTCGGTCCATAGCACGCTGGAAGACCGAGACCCCATTGGTGACACCAAAGGGAACCCTGAGAAAGTGATACAAGCGACCATCCGCCTCAAAAGCCGTGTATTGTCGGTCCTCTGGGCGAATGGGGAGTTGGTGGTAGGCAGACTTGAGGTCTATGGTGGAGAACACCCGGTACTGCGCAATCTGATTGACCATGTCAGATATGCGCGGGAGGGGATACGCATCCAGCTGCGTGTATCTATTAATGGTCTGACTGTAGTCAATGATCATCCGGGGTTTGTTCCCGTTCTTGACTACCACGACCTGCGCTCTCCACGGACTAGCGCTGGGTTGTATGATCCTTTCTTTGAGGAGCCGCTGAAGTTCAGATCGAATGAAGATCCGATCCTCAGCGCTGTAACGCCTACTCTTAGTCGCAATGGGCTTGCAGCCTGGCACAAGATTCTGGAACAGGGAGGGTGTGGTGATCTTCAGCATCGAGAGGCTACAGGCGGGGCGCGTTGGGCAATTTGGAGGCTGCTGTTCTCCCACTGAAAGCGAAGGGAGTGGCCCACCGTACTGTAGGGTTACACTCCTCAAGTGGACCATGAAGTTTAGTCCGAGAAGTATTGGCGCGCAAAGGTGCGGCAACACTAGGAGCTTGAAACGCTCGTAAACTGTGCCTTGCACCGTTAAAGTTACCACGCAACTCCCTAGCACGGTGACAGACCGGGACCTTGATGCCATAGAAATTGTCTGTTTGACAGGTTGAATCCGGAGTCCACACCGCTTCACAGCGTCTGGGTGAATAAAGCTCTCAGTGCTCCCGCTGTCAAACAGACAATAAATCAAGTGGTCATTTACCTGAATGTCCATCATAGACTTGTCAAGTCTATGAGGCTTGGCCTGGTCCAGGATGATCGACGCCACCGTTGATTCATGAGCGCCACTGCAGGCAGCTGAAATTGACGAGGATGACCCCTGCTGGTCGTTCGCGGTCGGTGCCGACCAACATGGCCGCTCCCATAGGTCGCACATGGGTGATGGCGCCAAACTCAGTGACCCCTGGTGGTCACACATCTCCGACTCCGTCGACCGTAATGGCGTCGTCCTGGCCTCGCACGTGGATGAAACCCTCGACGATTTCGACGACGAAGAACCGGGCTCTGAGGAATCGCAGGCCGCAATGCTGTTCCTAGAAGCAGATTTAGATCGGCACACTTTCGAATAGTGCCCCTTCTTACCGCAGGCGGAGCACAACACAGCTTTAGCGGGACACCGTTGCCGAGTATGCTTCGCTCCCCCACGGAAGTAACACCGCAGGCCGCCCGGAGCTGCTGCCGTCGTCTGGCCCGAGTGTGAGCACGCCATTACGCAGCATCTCGAACCCGAGGGACGAGGAGGGATTGGCGACTGCTCCTGCCACGTTGTCTCCACGTGGTCTTCAGGATACAATACTAGGCTTTTGGAGGCCGTCTCCAGCATCTCCGCTAGTTCTATTGCCTGGGTGAGGTCAAGGTTACCTTTCTCCAGTAGTTTGAGTCGAATGTACGACGATCCGACTCCCGCCACAAACGCATCTCGGGCGAGGTCGTTCATATTCTGCTCTGCCGACACAGCTTTGCAGTTACAGCCCCTGGCTAGCTGTAGGAGCTCGTTCGCATATTCCTCCATCGTTTCGCCGGACTGCCGTCGTCGAGTGGCTAAGAGTTAATGAGCGTGTATTTCGTTGGGCGGTTTAATATAACGCTTCTTCAGAAGCTCAAGGGTCTTTGTGTAATCGGTGGCCACACGGATTGCGAGGTAGACGGTGTCGCTTACCCTCGCATGGAGGACCCGGAGTCTGTCATCATCTGTGGTGACCGCTGCGGAGGCTGCCAGGTAGTCCTCGAAACACTTCAGCCAGTGGTCGAAGGTGTTAGAGGCGCCCACCGCACGTGGATCTAGTGTAAGGCGTTCAGGCTTCAGTATCTGCTCCATACTCTCTTTTTTTTTTCTTCTTCAACGAGAGTTTATTTACAGCAAATAAAATTGATGCGCGTTATCACACACGAGGCTTGATGCTCAGGAAATAAAGGCTTTTATTTGCTGTAACAAGGCAGCTACTAATTATGTATACGATCCCAGACTGAGGGGTCCCAGACAGAGCAGGGACCTTTATACCTCTCCCAGGAGGCGGAGCCCGACTGGGATGTACCACAATACTACAATACAAAGGTGTAACAACCCCACCCTAACCCCAACAGCAACAAGTAGAACAACCCATCCCTAACCCCAACAGCAACATATATACATACTTGTAGTACTGACCAGACCCTGGCTCACTACTATCTAGTGGGAACCAACGATGGTTCACCACATGTATCTATCCTTGCCTTAAAAACATTCAATGAGGTAGCCTCAACTGCTTCACTGGGCAGGGAATTCCACAGATTCACAACCCTTTGAGTGAAGAAATTCCTCCTCAACTCAGTCCTAAACCTGCTTCCCCTTATTTTGAGGCCATGCCCCCTAGTTCTAGTTTCACCCGCCAGTGGAAACAACCTCCCTGCTTCTATCTCATCTATTTCCTTCGTAATCTTATATGTTTCTATAAGATCTCCCCTCATTCCTCTGAATTCCAATGAGTATAGCCCCAGTCTACTCAGTCTCTCCCCATAAGCCAACTCTCTCAACTCCGGAATCAACCTAGTGAATCTCCTCTGCACCTTCTCCAGTGCCAGTATACCCTTTCTCAAGTAAGGAATGCCTGAGGCTTGTACAACCCCCCCGCCAAGGCCAAATGGAGAATGCGTGCCTCGGTCATTCAATTGGTGTTAAGTGCTTATAAAGGGACTATAGCACAATCCTACGGCAGCACGAATTCAGCAAATCAACCTGACAGAACAGTGAGTGGATCAAAATGAGCCTGTCAGCTGGTGGGAAAAGGTGTTGCCAACTCTCCAGGATTTCCCTGGAGTCTCCTGGAATGAATCACAAGAAATCATTGGGGCATTTGAGAGAAAAATGTCTTATTTATTGATTACAGAAGTACTGAGGGAAAAGGGGCTTTCTGACAAGGTAGGGCAGTTGTCGAGAGGTCATGTGTCAGGAATGCGTCTGACCAGAGTACGTAACCATCGTGAAAAAGGGCTGGCCCAGACCAGCGGTGGGCAACCTGTGGCCTGGGGGGAGGGGGGGTGGGGCAGGGGGGCACACGCGGCCCATCTGAGTGCGGCCCCCACGAGACATTTTGTTGACTGTTGCCCCAGGCGCAGGGTTGCCACATTCTACTGATTGAAATCCGTGTAGTGTTTTTTTCCTACTGATGTGATTGAAGTGATTCGCACGTAAAGCAAGGGCGAGTCCAAAGATGTGTGGGTTAGGTGAGTTGGCCATGCTAAATTGCCCCTCAGTGTCCAAAGATGTGCAGGTTAGGGTGGATTGGCCATGCTAATTGCCCCTCAGTGTCCAAAGATGTGCAGGTTAGGGTGGATTGGCCATGCTAATTGCCCCTCAGTGTCCAAAGATGTGCGGGTTAGGTGGATTAGCCATGCTAAATTGTCCCTTAGTGTCCAAAGATGTGTAGGTTAGGGTGGATTGGCCATGCTAAATTGTCCCTTAGTGTCCAAAGATAGAACATCGAACATAGAACAGTACAGCACAGAACAGGCCCTTCAGCCCACGATGTTGTGCCGAGCTTTATCTGAAACCAAGATCAAGCTATCCCACTCCCTATCATCCTGGTGTGCTCCATGTGCCTATCCAATAACCGCTTAAATGTTCCTAAAGTGTCTGACTCCACTATCACTGCAGGCAGTCCATTCCACACCCCAACCACTCTCTGCGTAAAGAACCTACCTCTGATATCCTTCCTGTATCTCCCACCACGAACCCTATAGTTATGCCCCCTTGTAATAGCTCCATCCACCCGAGGAAATAGTCTTTGAACGTTCACTCTATCTATCCCCTTCATCATTTTATAAACCTCTATTAAGTCTCCCCTCAGCCTCCTCCGCTCCAGAGAGAACAGCCCTAGCTCCCTCAACCTTTCCTCATAAGACCTACCCGCCAAACCAGGCAGCATCGTGGTAAATCTCCTCTGCACTCTTTCCAGCGCTTCCACATCCTTCTTATAGTGAGGTGACCAGAACTGCACACAATATTCCAAATGTGGTCTCACCAAGGTCCTGTACAGTTGCAGCATAACCCCACGGCTCTTAAACTCCAACCCCCTGTTAATAAAAGCTAACACACTATAGGCCTTCTTCACAGCTCTATCCACTTGAGTGGCAACCTTTAGAGATCTGTGGATATGGACCCCAAGATCTCTCTGTTCCTCCACAGTCTTCAGAACCCTACCTTTGACCCTGTAATCCACATTTAAATGAGTCCTACCAAAATGAATCACCTCACATTTATCAGGGTTAAACTCCATTTGCCATTTTTCAGCCCAGCTTTGCATCCTAGATGTGTAGGTTAGGTGGATTGGCCATGCTAAATTGCCTCTTAGTATCCAAAGATGTGCGGGTTAGATGGATTGGCCATGCTAAATTGCCCCTCAGTGTCCAAAGATGTGTAGTTTAAGCAAGGTAAATATGTGGGGCTACGGGGATAGGGCCTGGGTGAGATTGTTGTCACTGCGGACCCGATGGGCCGAGTGGCCTCCTTCTGCACTGTGGGGATCCTATGATTCTATGAAGTGAGGTGTGTGCTGATTACACACAACATTGAGTGTGAGAGCCGTGTGCTCCCTCTGGCCAGAATTTTATTGGCACGCCGGCCCCGATTCCAGGGACGGTCGAGGCACGCAGAACGGCATTCTCCATTCGGCCTTCGGGGGGGGCGTTGTACGAGCCTCGGGTGGGCGTGCCGCTAAAATTCTGCCCTTTGTGTTCAAAGTATCAATATTTCTTTTGTTTTTACCATTGGAAGTTGATGACAGTTCCATTAATATAGAAATGATGAAGCATTTTCTATAACTCGTTCTGGAATATCCGGCGTGGATTAAATGTATTGAATCTTATTCATGGGGACACGGTTCGTGAAGAAGCCCGATTTCAATCTTGAGGCCCGCTGAGGTGGAGAAGGGCCACTCACACGGTCCACTCACCAGCCTAGGTTGACCATGACTGGCCTAGAGGAACAAAAATTCTCTAGAATGGTGTCTGTCAGAGAGTGCTGGCATGAACACTTGCAGTGAAAAATTCTATGCTCAGAGGGTTAACATCTTGAGGGCCATTGCAGAATGGCAACATCTTCATCCTTTTGAGAAGTCTGCAAAGGGATCTCTCCGGAGTTTGCACGTTCTCCCCGTGTCTGCGTGGGTTTCCTCTGGGTGCTCCAGTTTCCTCCCACAGTCTGAAAGACGTGTGGGTTAGGTGGATTGGCCATGCTCAATTGCCCCTTAGTGTCCAAAGATGTGCAGGTTAGGTGGATTGGCCATGCTAAATTGCCCCTTAGTGTCCAAAGATGTGCAGGTTAGGTGGATTGACCATGCTAAATTGCCCCTCAGTGTCCAAAGGTGTGCAAAGAACAAAGAAAATTACAGCACAGGAAGAGGCCCTTCGGCCCTCCAAGCCTGCACTGACCATGCTGCCCGACTGAACTAAAACCCCCTACCCTTCCGGGGACCATATCCCTCTATTCCCATCCTATTCATGTATTTGTCCAGACGCCCCTTAGAACTCACTATCGTATCTGCTTCCACTACCTCCCCCGGCAGCGAGTTCCAGGCACCCACCACCCTCTGTGTAAAGAACTTGCCTCGAACATCTCCTTTAAACCTTGCCCCTCGCACCTTAAACCTGTGCCCCCTAGTAATTGACTCGTCCACCCTGGGAAAAAGCTTCTGACTATCCACTCTGTCCATGCCCCTCATAATCTTGTAGACTTCTATCAGGTCGCCCCTCAACCTCCGTCGCTCCAGTGAGAACAAACCAAGTTTCTCCAACCTCTCCTCATAGCCAATACCCTCCATGCCAGGCAACATCCTGGTAAACCTTTTCTGTACCCTCTCCAAAGACTCCACATTCTTCTGGTAGTGTGGTGACCAGAATTGAACATTATATTCC
Organism: Mustelus asterias; assembly: GCF_964213995.1. Lineage (NCBI taxonomy): Eukaryota > Metazoa > Chordata > Chondrichthyes > Carcharhiniformes > Triakidae > Mustelus > Mustelus asterias. The sequence continues at coordinate 8,904,454 of NC_135834.1, read as the reverse complement.
AAGTGCGGCCTAACTAAGGTTCTATAAAGCTGCAACATGACTTGCCAATTTTTAAACTCAATACCCCGGCCGATGAAGGCAAGCATTCCGTATGCCTTCTTGACTACCTTCTCCACCTGCGTTGCCACTTTCAGTGACCTGTGTACCTGTACTCCCAGATCCCTCTGCCTATCAATATTCTTAAGGGTTCTGCCATTTACTGTATATTTCCTATCTTTATCAGACCTTCCAAAATGCAATACCTCACATTTGTGCGGAGTTATGCAGGTTAGGTGGATTGGCCATACTAAATTGACCATTAAGTCAGAGGGATTAGCAGGGTAAATATGCGGGGTTGCAGGAATGGGGTTTGGGTGGGATTGTGGTCGGTGCAGACTCGATGGGCCGAATGGCCTCCTTCTGCACTGTCGGGAATCCATGATCTTCTTTTGAGGCGGCCCCTCGGGAATGACTTGCTCCCCTGCTGATTCAACAAGTTCTGAAAGGGTGGATCAGCCCAACACGCAATCCGCAGATGTCTCTTTGACGACAGGAGAAGAGGTGTTGTCCTGTTAAGTGTTAAAAGATGACGGGGCTGCATGATCAACGGGGAGAATGAATGCATTCACACAAAGAGCTGCCAGTGTGTGTTCGGAATATCCAGGCATTGCTTTTTTATAATACTGTTGGGAGTCTGAGATGCCAGCCGCAGAACTTTCTGAGCAGTTTTGGATTGTAATCCCGGGCTCCCCCCGGTGAGTGCTCGTTTGCGATTGATGCTGACAGCAAGATATAAATCAAAGGCAGGCTCCAATTGTTGCTAACACTCTGCGAGATGCTGCTTTCAATAAGTTTCTTTAATATCCTTGATCTTGGCATTTGGGTGCTCATTACTGAAGCCTCCAGCCCCCCGCCCCCCCACCGAACAACCAGAGAAAAGGCCATGAAATTAGTCAACAGCCAACGATTAAAGGACAATAAATCTCAATTGCAGCGAGAGGTTGATACATCGCCTCTCAAATTTTGACTCACTAAAGAAGATTGAACTCTTTGGCTATTTTGAGCGAGGGATTGAAAAGTGGGAAGAGGATGTCAGACTTGCTTTTCTCCTCTCTCTCCCTCTCTCTCTCTCTCTCACACACTCTCTCCTTCTCTTAACACTTCCTTCTCTGCTGCTTATCACTTGCAGTAACTGGAAGGTAGGAGATGCCTCGCCGAGCTTGTTTCGGAAGGGAGCGGTGCGTCAAAGGTTCAGGTTGTCAGGCGAGTTCGCTGGGCTGCAAATTGAACAGTGGGTCGGGACTCAGCGGTGAGGCAGCAGTGCCAAGTCCACTGACAAAAAAAAAACCCCTCCCCACAGTCAGTTGGGACGGGCTCCTTATAAATGATTAAGCGGGCCAGAACTGCTCATCATCCTGGTTCCAGCACACTGGCAGTCTGAGCGAACATCACAGTACTTCAGTCAAGCTATTGTGACCTATCGTCCAACAGAGACAGCTTGAGATAATATCCAATGCCTTCTTAACTTCCTGCAGTATGTGGCAGCTCGTTTTTTTCTCTCTTTAACTTATTGATATGCGAATTATTAGTTTAACGATGTGACGCCGAGATATTTCTCTGTCGAGACTGTACTTTTAATAGAAGATCGTAAAGGCAATTTGATACGGAATTGGGGAAAAGAAAACAGCTCGTGTTTGTTCAGGATGCCAGTCCAGATATTTTGCACAATTTCTTTTGCCTCTGATGATGAGAAGGGAGAGGAGAAGAGAAGGGAGGCGAGTTTTGATCAGTTTTCTGAAGAGGATGACAATGAGAAGGAAGGCCAACCGAATGCGGTCAGCCTCACCACGTTTGCCGGGAGCTCGAACCTGCACGGAATGAGCCACATCTTCGTGGACGGTGGCTGTGGAGTCCGGCAAGTTTTGTGGGGCTGCGCTTTCCTGTCCTCCCTTGCCATCTTCCTGTACCAGGTGATGGACCGTGTGATGTATTACCTGGAGTATCATCACATCACAGCCCTGGATGAGATGGACAGCCCCTTCCTATTCTTCCCGGCAGTGACCCTCTGCAACTTCAACAGATTCAGGCGCTCCAAGATCACTTACGCGGACTTGGCATTTGCCGGAACACTGATGGGATACACCGAGGGCATGGATCCAGGGTTCCAGGTGGCCCCGTCGGTCAGGAAAGATGGCGCAACCTTCACCATGTTCGAATTATTCAACAGGACTGGGCATCAGTTGGGGGACATGCTGAAGGAATGTCGGTACCGGATGGAGGAATGTGGCCCTGAAAACTTTACCGTGGTGAGTCAGGTTTTACTCAACTTGGGATCCAGTGAGTCCTGTCACCAACATACTTTGGTGACAGCCATTGCCTTACCTTGTTATACCAAACGCACTTTCCGTTTCATCTCCGTTGATAGATGGCGAGGATATTTTGTACTAATTTCTTTAGCCCACTGAGTTATTCTGTCTTTATCCTTGATGAGATTTATTGATATCTTATAGCTCTTGGCTAAAAGTCACCCCTACCCGCCCCCCCCAACATCGTCCAGCAAGGCTTCAGTCACCACAGGATGAAGTTTATGCAGATTACAGTGGCATCAGTCACTCCCTGGTAGCTGGGTGAGGGCAGCGTTACCGAAAAGTACATTGTCAAGAGCTAAAGAGGAGAATATAGCAGAGATTAGGGGCGGCACGGTGGCACGCTGGTTAGCACTGCTCCGGGGACCTAGGTTCGATTCCCAGCTTGGGTCACTGCCCGTGTGGAGTTTGCACGTTCTCCCCGTGTCTGCGTGGGTTTCCTCGGGGTGCTCCGGTTTCCTTCCACAGTCCAAAGATGTGTGGGTTAGGTGGATTGGCCATGCTAAATTGCTCCTTAGTGTCCAAAGATGTGCAGGTTAGGTGGATTGGCCATGCTAAATTGCCCCTTAGTGTCCAAAGGTGTGCAGGTTAGGTGGATTGGCCATGCTAAATTGCCCCTTAGCGTCCAAAGATGTGCGGGTTAGGTGGATTGGCCATGCTAAATTGTCCCTTCGTGTCCAAAGATGTGCGGGTTAGGTGGATTGGCCATGCTAAATTGTCCCTTCGTGTCCAAAGATGTGCGGGTTAGGTGGATTGGCCATGCTAAATTGCTCCTTAGTGTCCAAAGATGTGCAGGTTAGGTGGATTGGCCATGCTAAATTGCCCCTTAGTGTCCAAAGGTGTGCAGGTTAGGTGGATTGGCCATGCTAAATTGCCCCTTAGCGTCCAAAGATGTGCGGGTTAGGTGGATTGGCCATGCTAAATTGTCCCTTCGTGTCCAAAGATGTGCGGGTTAGGTGGATTGGCCATGCTAAATTGTCCCTTCGTGTCCAAAGATGTGCGGGTTAGGTGGATTGGCCATGCTAAATTGCTCCTTAGTGTCCAAAGATGTGCAGGTTAGGTGGATTGGCCATGCTAAATTGCCCCTTAGTGTCCAAAGGTGTGCAGGTTAGGTGGATTGGCCATGCTAAATTGCCCCTTAGCGTCCAAAGATGTGCGGGTTAGGTGGATTGGCCATGCTAAATTGTCCCTTTGTGTCCAAAGATGTGCGGGTTAGGTGGATTGGCCATGCTAAATTGTCCCTTCGTGTCCAAAGATGTGCGGGTTAGGTGGATTGGCCATGCTAAATTGCTCCTTAGTATCCAAAGATGTGCGGGTTAGGTGGATTGGCCATGCTAAATTGCCCCTTAGTATCCAAAGATGTGCGGGTTAGGTGGATTGGCCATGCTAAATTGCTCCTTAGTGTCCAAAGATATGCAGGTTAGGTGGATTGGCCATGCTAAATTGCTCCTTAGTATCCAAAGATGTACGGGTTAGGTGGATTGGCCGTGCTAAATTGCCCTTTAGTGTCCCAGGATGTGTAGGTTAGAGGGATTAGTGGGGTAAATGTGTGGGGTTGTGGTGATAGGGCCTGGGGTGGGATTGCTGTCAGCACAGACTCGATGGGCTGAATGGTCTCCTTCTGAATTGTAGGGATTCTATGAACTCTATGATTCGATCCACCTCAGTATCTGCCAAGGCACTGCGACAGGTGTAGGCATCACAGAGTAGGGAACTAGCCAGGGCTCCGACCCATAGCTCAGTTTGTAGCACCTTGCCTCTGAGTCAGAAGGTTGTTCGATCAGATCCCTCTTCAATGTGTGTGCAGCAAGATCCCACAACACCCGATAAATGAGCAGGTTGTGTCCGAGTGTGGTTGTTTGAGGGATCCAAATTGGCAACAGCACCGGCAGGAAGCTCCCTAATCTGCTTTGAATAGTGGCTGAAAGGGTTTTAACATTTCATCCATAAGTCAGAATCGTTCTCAGTGCAACCCTGCGCCGTTGGCCCTCGGTTATACAAAGAACAAAGAAAATTCCAGCACAGGAACAGGCCCTTCGGCCCTCCAAGCCTGTACCGACCATGCTGCCCGACTGAACTAAAACCCCCTACCCTTCCGGGGACCATATCCCTCTATTCCCATCCTATTCATGTATTTGTCAAGACACCTCTGAAACGTCACTACCGTATCCGCTTCCACTACCTCCCCCTGGCAGCGAGCTTCAGGCACCCACTACTCTCTGTGTAAAAAACTTGCCTCATACATCTCCTTTAAACCTTGCCCCTCGCACCTTAAACCTATGCCCCCTGGACGTGACGCTTGGGCGAGACATTCCCAGAAGAATTAAAGTTTATTTATTCGTCACAAGTAAGGCTTACATTAACACTGCAACGAAGTTACTGTGAAAATCCCCTAGTCGCCACACTCCGGCGCCTGTTCGGGTCAATGCGCCTAACCAGCACGTCTTTCAAACTGTGGGAGGAAACCAGAGCACCCGGAGGAAACCCACGCAGACATGGGGAGAACATGCGGACTCCACGTAGACAGTGACCCAAGCCGGGAATTGAACCCGGGTCCTTGGCGCTGTGAGGCAGCAGTGCCAACCACTGTGGCACCGTGCCGCCCAGTTTGCCTGCAAGTAAAGTGCAGACATTAACTGCTCCAATTTGCACCAGTCCAGACCTTCTTCCAGGATAATTTGTTCGTTTGGTCTGGCCATTGTGAGGCTGGGGTCTCTACCTTGTGGGGTTGGGTGCTTTCAGGAATGCAGAGTAGCCCAGGCTGAGCGAGGTGAGAGAGTGCATGAGTGATCTTTATCCATCCTGTGATGGGCCTTGGTGGGAACGGCAAAAGCCAGACCTCCGTTTGTGAGCTCCTTTGATCCTATCGCAGCTTTTCAATTTCTAGCGATTTGTTACTTCGGCTGGATGGTAGGTCGGTCCATCTGATGGTCTTGGAAGTAGCGTTAACCCTTTGGGGGCAGCTGTCTTTCTGTTGTAGGCACGCTTGCCTGCGAATCGGAAGGTCGTGGGTGCAACTCGTGGTCCATAAGCGCAAAGTCTAGACTGGGACTCCAGCACGGTTTAGCGCTGCACTGTCAGACATGCTGCCATTTGATGGAATGTTGAACCAATGGACCTGCCAGCTCTCTCAGGCGAACGTAAAAGATGCCATGGGCCTATTTTGAGTAGGGGGGCACAGCGGGCGCGTTGGTCAAATTAATATCCCTCAATCAACGTCGCAAAAACAGATTATAGAAACATAGAAGATAGGAGCAAGAGGAGGCCATTCATCCCTTCGAATTTTTTAATTCATTCGTGGGACATGGGCGTCGCTGGCTGGGCCAGCATTTATTGCCCATTCGTCCCCATTCCTAGTTGCCCTTGGATGGCAGTTGAGAGTCAACCACATTGCTGTGGCTCTGGAGTCACATGTAGACCAGACAGGGTAAGGACGGCAGATTTCCTTCCCTGAAGGACATTCGTGAACCAGATGGGTTTTTCCGACAGTGGTTTCATGGTCATTGGTAGATTCTTAATTTTTTTTATTGAATTCAAGTTCCACCATCTGCCGTGGTGGGATTCGAACCCAGGTCCCCAGAACGTTAGCTGATTCTCTGGATTAATGATGATACCACTAGGCCATCAACTCCCTCAGCGAAAGGTGCTATCTAAATGTAAGCCTTTCTTTTGTTTTTACAATCAGTGGTGCTTGTGTAAACTTTTCAGTTGAGCTGGAGACTGTCTTTGGTGAAGATATACAAACAATTACGCTCATTTTTCTGCCGTGGCAGATATATTCTTCAATGTCTCGCTCCTTTGAAAGGTTGTATCTATCACTTGGAACTGTCCTGGGCCTTGGGGATATCGATTATGACTGGGAGGGGATGATATTTGAGGGGGTGATGGGGACAGTGTTACCTTGGTCGTTTTGCTAAGACCAATCATGGGGTCAAGCCCAGGGTCAGTTGTAATACTTGTTCTTGTCAGCTTGGATCTGGTATGTCCCTTCTTTGGGGACCAAAAATTGGATTGAATTTGAATTAGTTTTTGGAGCAAGCAAGGGGATGGATTTGGGGCCCGACCTTTTCCGCTCTGTGTATTGGCTTTCTACGTTTGAGAAAAATCAATCGAGCAGTAAGGTGTTGCCCCATTGAGCGGAAACAGTCACCTAATGTTACATCCACAGTGCTGCCCACATTCTTGACACCTTTGCCGTCTTACTGCTGTTTAATCCAACTTTGTGTCACCTGGCATTCCAGCAACCAGTAAGGGGATCAAAGGTGAATGAAGGCATCAAAGGTTACAGGGTAAAAACGGGTTGAGAAACATATCAGCCAGGATCGAACAGCGGAGCAGACTCGATGGGCCGAATGGCCTAATTCCACTCCTATATCTTACGGTCTAACTGGAATTCTCAAGTAACCGGAATTTCGAATGTTCCCCTAATATGAATCCCCCCTTGACCAACTGGAAGCAATTTCCGGAAACCATACCCGTATATTGAACGATCTGATACTTTAATTTATGTTTCAATAAGCTGTTGAAGTTTGGAAGCAAAAAAGAATACTGCGCTTTACTTCCTGGGGACTTGCATATTCGCGCATGCTGCGAATATTGCACTGTATTACATTACGGGGAAATGGAACTCTCAATTAACCGGTGGTTTACATTACCTAGCCCCACTCGTTCCTCACGGACTGCACGGTGGCACAGTGGTTAGCACTGCTGTCTCACAGTGCCAGGGACCCAGGTTCGATTCCAGCCTCGGGTCACTGTTGGTGCAAAGTCTGCACGTTCTCCCCGTGTCTGCGTGGGTTTCCTCCGGGTGCTCTGGTTTCCTCCCACACTCCAAAGATGTGTGGGTTAGGTGCATTGGTCATGCTAAATTGTCCCTTAATGTCCAAAGATGTGCAGGTTAGGTGGATTGGCCATGCTAAATTCTCCCTTAGTGTCCAAAGATGTGCAGGTTAGGTGGATGGGCCATGCTAAGTTGCCCCTTAGTATCCAAAGACGTGTAGGTTAGGTGGACTGGCCATGGTAGATTGTCCCTTAGTGTCCAAAGATGTGCAGATTAGGTGGACTGGTCATACTAAATTGCCTCTTACTATCCAAAGATGTGTCAGTTAGGTGGACTGGCCATGCTAAATTTTCCCTTAGTGTCCAAAGATGTGCAGGTTAGGTGGATTGACCATGCTAAGTTGCCCCTTAGTGTTCAAAGATGTGAAGGTTAGGTGGATTGGCCATGGTAAATTGCCCCTTAGTGTCCAAAGATGTGTAGGTTAGGTGGACTGGCCATGCTAAATTGTCCCTTAGTGTCCAAAGATGTGCAGGTTAGGTGGATTGGCCATGCTAAATTGCCCCTTAGTGTCCAAAGATGTGCAGGTTAGGTGGACTGGCCATGTTAAATTGTCCCTTAGTGTCCAAAGATGTGTCAGTTAGGTGGACTGGCCATGCTAAATTTTCCCTTAGTGTCCAAAGATGTGCAGGTTAGGTGGATTGACCATGCTAAATTGCCCCTTAGTGTTCAAAGATGTGAAGGTTAGGTGGATTGGCCATGGTAAATTGTCCCTCAGTGTCCAAAGATGTGCAGATTAGGTGGACTGGCCATTCTAAATTGCCCCTTAGTGTCCAAAGATGTGTCGGTGAGGTGGACTGGCCATGCTAAATTGTCCCTTAGTGTCCAAAGATGTGCAGGTTAGGTGGATTGGCCATGCTAAATTCTCCCTTAGTGTCCAAAGATGTGCAGGTTAGGTGGATGGGCCATGCTAAGTTGCCCCTTAGTATCCAAAGACGTGTAGGTTAGGTGGACTGGCCATGGTAGATTGTCCCTTAGTGCCCAAAGATGTGCAGGTTACGTGGATTCACCATGCTAAGTTGCCCGTTAGTGTCCAAAGATGTGTAGATTAGGTGGACTGGCCATGGTAAATTGTCCCTTACTGTCCAAAGATGTGTAGGTGAGGTGGATTGACCATGCTAAGTTGCCCCTTAGTGTCCAAAAATGTGTAGGTTAGGTGGACTGGCCATGGTAAATTGCCCCTTAGTGTCAGGGGGATTAGCAGGGTCAATATGTGGGGTTACGGGGATAGGGTGGGATTGTTGTCGGTGCAGACTCGATGGGCCGAATGGCCTCCTTCTGCACTGTAAGGATTCATGCATTTACTGGGTCATAATAAGAGTTTGGGACTGAAAGCAGATACTACACCTGCAAAAAAAAGACTAAATCAGCAGAGTCTTCAAGAAAGAAAGGCGAGGCAATCAGTTTAATTTTAAACATGCAGCTCCCCCAGAGAGTTAAGCCTTTTGATGTAATTAAAGACACGATCCCTTGATCTAATTTTCTCGCTCGTTTTTGTAAAAAAAACTTGCTTCCTTCAGCGTGCCCTTCCCAATCTCCCCAGCGCCTGCTTTGTCACCCCTTCCCCCCAGCCAGCTTCACTTGTGTCATAAAGTTTTCGCCTTGCTGCCTCAACAGCTGTGAGCTTGGCTGCACTCAGTTACTAAAAAAAGCCTCGGGTCCTGTCTCGTTTTAACAACACATTGCCAGCCTGCGCAGTGTCTTGCTGACAAGTAGCCGGGACTTGCCCGTCACACCCGCGATCTTGTGCCAACAATTGGGGCTCCATTTTCTTTTTTGATCGGACATGTCCAGGGCGGCCAGGTGTGAGGGTGGTTTCAGAGAGGAGTGGGAACCGTTCTACTTTCAACGCTGTTGCATCCGTCTTGAAATACTTCCTGCCAATGAACACAATGACACCCGCAAAGGTCTGTCAGGAGTTTAACGCGAGGCGCTTACGGCAACAACTGGGGTGCCATGTGGGCAACCCCAGATGCCAACCCTCCTGCCACCACTCTCGCACAATATCATCGAATCGGAGGAATGAGACAGCACAAGAGGTCATTTGGCCCGTCAGAGGAACATTGGATCAGAGGATCTCGGAGCAGGGGTAGGCCATTCAGCCCTTCATGTCCGCTCCGCCATTCAATAAGATCATGGCTGATCTGCTTGTGGTCTCAACACCACTTTCCTGTTTGACTTTAGCCCCAGCAAACCCTCCATCTCTCTCCAATTGCAACAGGACACGTTTTGCTGCAGATTCTTCTGCTTGCATCTTCAAGAGCCATAGAATCATTATGACACAGAAGGAGACCATTCAATCCATTGATTCCATACTATCTCTCTTTCGACCAAACCAGTTAGTCCCATTCTCCTGCTCTATCCCTGTATTCCTTGCAAGTTTATTTCCTTCAAAGATACATCCAATTTCATAGAATTATAGAACCATAGAATCCTGCAGTGCAGAAGGAGGCCATTCAGCCCATCGAGTCTGCACCGAACACAATCCCAGCCCGGCCCTATCCCCATAACCCCACATGCATTTACCCTAGCTTGTCCCCCCTGACACTAAGGGGCAATTTAGCATGGCCAATCCACCTAACTCGCACATTTTTGGATACTAAGGGGCAATTTAGCATGGCCAATCCATCTAACCTACACATCTTTTGACACCAAGGGGCAATTTAGCATGGCCAATCCACCTAACCTACACATCTTTTGACACCAAGGGGCAATTTAGCATGGCCAATCCACCTAACCTACACATCTTTGGACACTAAGAGGCAATTTAGCATGGCCAATCCACCTAACCTGCACATCTTTGGACACTAAGGGGCAATTAAGCATAGCCAATCCACCTAACCTGCACATCTTTGGATACTAAGGGCCAATTTATCATGGCCAATCCACCGAACCCACACATCTTTGGACTGCGGGAGGAAACCTGTGCACCCGGAGGAAACCCACGTAGACACGGGGAGAAGGTACAAACTCCACACAGACAGTGACCCGAGGCCGGGAATCGAACCCAGGTCCCTGGCGCTGTGAGGCAGCAGTGCTAACCACTGTGCCACCATGCCGCCAATTTCCTTTTGAAATCATTCATCTTCTCCGCTTCCACCCCCCCTTGTAGGCAGCGAGTTCCAGGCCATTCCCACTTGCTGTGTAAAAGAAGGTCCTCCTCACATCCCCCCTGTCTCTCTTACCCAAGACCTTAAATCGATGTCCCCCTAATCTTTGTACCATCAGCCAAAGAGAAGTGCGTTTCTTCTGTTTGCTTTATTTAATCTTGTAAACCTCGATCAAATCTCCCCTCAATGTCCTTTGCCCCGAGGGGAACAACCCCAGCTCCTCCGACCCTAACCTTGGAGCTAAAACTCTCTCATCCTTGAAACCGTTCTGGTGAATCTCCCTCACTGCAAGCCAGAGCCCTTACAGTAAACTCAAAAACTCTTCAGCGGGGGAGCGGGGTGGGTGGGTGGTGGGAACAGCTGCACCCACACTTCTTGCAGTAGACAATGGTACATAACAGGAGGAGGCCCTTCCTCTCTCCACACCCTGATGCCAATGAAAGAGGTGGGCATGCATATCACTGGCAGAGAGTTGGCACGCAACATTGAGATAGCAAGGCTGGGGGCCAGACACAGCAAGGTGTTTGGGCATCTTCCTTTCCCTTTTTATTTATATTTAACACTCTCGCTCGTACGCTCAGCATGACAACCTGGAGTTGTGTCGAGCTACCACACATCTGCTACCGCTTACTCTGACCACATTGTGTGGGTCACTGCTTCGGGGCTGTGTTGCAGGAAGTCACCTGTCCGGGCAGCCAGCTCGTAGGTTGAGGGACTAAAACAACCTCAGCCTTTCGGCGAAGATCGAGTGTAGTATTGACATGCCGTACTTGGTTGAAGTCATTAGGTTGGATTTTAGCTTCATTTGAAGCAATTTTTAAAAGCGTCATTTTGGCGAAGATGCAAATGAGATCAAGACTTGGAGGAGGTGCAATGCCTACTCCAATCAGTTTGGATCATGTAGATCAAGCCCAAGACAGGAGGTGAGAGCCCTGTCTTGTCAGCTTGGATCGGGAACGTCTCACTTGTTGAAACTCTGAATTGGACTTGATTTGATTGAATTGGATTAAAAACAAATAAATAATTTGCATTCAAAATAGAGAGTCTTTAACACAATAAAATATCCCAAGGTGCTTCACAGGAGCGGATTCCTAGAAATCATAGAAACCTGGCAGTGCAGAAGGAGGCCATTCGGCCCATCACGTCTGCACCAGCAACAATCCCACCCAAACCCCACACATCTACCCCACTAACCCCTCTTACTGACGCTAAGGGGCAATTTAGCATGGCCAATTCACCTAACCTGCACATCTTTGGACACTAAGGGGCAATTTAGCATGGCCAATCCACCTAACCTGCACATCTTTGAACACTAAGGGGCAATTTAGCATGGTCAATCCACCTAACCCGCACATCTTTGGACTGTGGGAGGAAACCGGATCACCTGGAGGAAACCCATGCAGACACGGGGAGAACGTGCAAACTCCACACAGACAGTGACCCAAGCCGGGAATCGAACCCGGGTCCCTGGCGCTGTGAGGCAGCAGTGTTAACCACTGTGCCACCGTGCCGCCCTCTCATCACATGACCCTCCTGCCTCCAACTGCTCCCCTCTCCCCCTCACACACACATACTGCCGCCATTGACCAATCACCATCCCCATCCACGTGATGACCTGCCTTTCCACAGCCAATCAGAAAGCAAACAGGCCCTTCATTACTTGATTGGATGATTCGCGACTGTCAAACAGTCCCTTTCTCCATCTCCCATATTTTCATAACTAATAAAGGAAAATGTTCAAAGAGATGTTCCTTTTAAACATTGGTAATATTCCACCCACAACGTGTCAGGGAGGCGTTCTTAGTTGACACGTGATGATTTCCTGTCAATTGGCATCTGTTTCCTGTATTTACTATTTTGTAACGAGGGGAAAGTGCTCTCCCTTGAGTTTTCCAACTTTGTATTCTTCTGCCATTCTCATTCTCGTGTCACAGAATGTTTTGGTGAGAACGGCAGTGGACAGCAAGCAGGACATTGAAGGGAAGTCGGGGGGGGGGGATGACAACAGGCCTAGTGGAGGCCTTCGGAAAGAGGCAGCAAGGTTGCGGAAGAGAAGAGAAACGCGATGGCTGAAGGCTCGGCAAAGAACAGACACAAAAACTCAGCGAGGGAGGAGGGATGGTTGTTTCCACTGCAAATGGGTTCTAAAATGAGTAAATATTGAAGGGGCCATGAAGAATTTAATGTCTAGCATTAGAAAATACTTTGAAGTTGAGTAGAATGACACTTAAGCTCTTTAAGTAATTAATTCTGAAAGTAATTTGTTTTAGGAAAACCAATTTGGCTGTAATTTGTACAGGTTATAGATACTGAACCATTCCAGGCTTTGATCTTGTATTTATAAACTTGACTTTGAGAAATCCTTTACACAAGGTAATTAAATAGTGAGGAACATCGTTGAATGAATGGCGTCAGAAAGGTAGTGAGAACCATCAGTATGTATTGGCTCTGAAAGTCCACTTGTCTAGATTCAATGGATGTATTACTGAAAGGCCTCAGTGCTACAGGTGAGGAGAGCTTTTTGGCCAGGATTTTCCACCCCACCCCCTCCTGCAACTTCAGGTACTGGAGAGAGTTGCTACACTCTACCACTGGAAGACATTGCCAGCTGCAAGTCTGTTTAGCATTAAGGAGGTCAAATGCTGGACTGCACACCTTTCCCTTCAGTATAAAAGATCAAAAAGCTAGTATCACTTGGAACAAAGAACAAAGAAAATTACAGCACAGGCCTCTTCGGCCCTCCAAGCCTGCACCGACCATGCTGCCCATCTGAACTAAAACCCCCTACCCTTCCAGGGACCATATCCCTCTATTCCCATCCTATTCATGTATTTGTCCAGACACCCCTTAAAACTCACTATCGTATCTGCTTCCACTACCTCCCTCGGCAGTGAGTTCCAGGCACCAACACCCTCTGTGTAAAAAGACTTGCCTCGTACATCTCCTTTAAACCTTGCCCCTCGCACCTTAAACCTGTGCCCCCTAGTAATTGACTCTTCCACCCTGGGGAAAAAGCTTCTGACTATCCACTCTGTCCATGCCTCTCATAATCTTGTAGACTTCTATCAGGTCGTCCCTCAACCTCCGTCGTTCCAGTGAGAACAAACCAAGTTTCTCCAACCTCTCCTCATAGCTAATGCCCTCCATACCAGGCAACATCCTGGTAAATCTTTTCCGTACCCTCTCCAAAGCCTCCACATCCTTCTGGTAGTGCGGCGACCAGAATTGAACGCTATATTCCAAATGCGGCCTAACTAAGGTTCTGCACAGCTGCAGCATGACTTGCCAATTTTTAAACTCAATGCCCCGGCTGATGAAGGCAAGCATGCCGTATGCCTTCTTGACTACCTTCCCCACCTGCATTGCCACTTTCAGTGACTTGTGTATCTGTACACCCAGATCCCTCTGCCTATCAATACTCTTCAGGGTTAGCTGTCAGGTCTTGACATCAAACGCAAAGCAGAGGAACCGGCGTTGTTTATCTTCATGAGGAAGCGAGTGGAAGTCCAAGCACAAAACGTCTGTTCCCCTCTCCACACACCGCTTCCTACCCTCCCCATTGTTTCCAAGAGGTCACAAAGGATTTGCTCCATGATAGATTTCCTCGGCTCAGGCCCCCACAGGAACGCAGCCCGAACAAACCTTTGGTTCTGGTTTCAGGGCCATAAGGTGAATGTGTATGAGCAATGTTGCCTCGTCCTCCTTTTCAAGGAACAAAGAACAGTACAGCACAGGAACAGGCCCTTCGGCCCTCCTGCGCCGATCATGATGCCTGCCTAAACTAAAACCGTACGCACTTACAGAGTCCGTATCCTTCCATTCCCATCCTATTCATGTATTCGTCCAGTTGCCCCTTAAATGCTGCAATCGTACCTGCTCCCACCACCTCCCCGGGCAGCGCGTTCCAGACATTCACCACCCTCTGTATAAAAAAACGTGCCTCGCACATCTCCTCTAAACTTTTCCCCACGCCCCTTAAACCTATGCCCCCTAGTACTTGACTTTTCCACCCTAGGAAAGAGCATTTGACTTTCCAATTTCCTTTCCAATTCCCATGGCCGTTTCTCGTTCCTCTGGTGAGACTGTCCTGCCCTCGCTTATTTGGGATCTCGATGACGTTTGGAATTAGGGATTGTGCGCAGGAAAGCAAGGGATGTGGGCATGGGGAGGAGGAAGAAGGGAAAGAGGGAAAGGTAAGGACTGGGGCTCACTTTGCAACGTTCACTCCCCAGAACCTCAATAACATTATTTGAATGAGGCCTATGCTGGATATCAGCAGGTTTAAGACAAACCTGAGTTACAGAGAGAGATTGAATAGGTTGGGACTTTATTCCCTGGAGCGTAGAAGATTGAGGGGAGATTTGATAGAGGTGTATAAGGTTTTGATGGGTATAGATAGAGTGAATGCAAGCAGGCTTTTTCCGTTGAGGCTAGGGAAGAAAAAAACCAGAGGGCATGGGTTAAGGGTGAAAGGAGAAAAGTTTAAAGGGAATATATGGGGGGGCTTCTTCAGGCAGAGAGTGGTGGGAGTGTGGAATGAGCTGCCGGATAAAGTGGTAAATGCGGGGTCACTTTTAACATTTAAGAAAATCTTGGACGGGTTCATGGATGAGAGGGGTGTGGAGGGATATGGTCCAAGTGCAGGTCAGTGGGACTAGGCATAAAATGGTTCGGCACAGACAAGAAGGGCCAAAAGGCCTGTTTCTGAGCTGTAATTTTCTATGGTTCTATGGTTCTAAACTTAAAACTGCCAAACTGATCCACGTGGCTGAAAGGATTGAGCGCGCACTGCTCTGATCCCACTTCTGACATTTCCATTTTTGGGCGGCACGGCGGCACAGTGGTTAGCACTGCTGCCTCACAGCGCCAGGGACCCGGGTTCAATTCCCGGCTTGGGTCACTGTCTGTGCGGAGTTTGCACATTCTCTCCATGTCTGCGCGGGTTTCCTCCGGGTGCTCCGGTTTCCTCCCACAGTCCGAAAGACGTGCTGGCTAGGTGCATTGCCCATGCTAAAGTCTCCCTCAGTGTATCCAAACAGGAGTGTGGCGACTGGGGGATTTTCACAGTAACTTCATTGCCCTGTTAATGTGCGCCTTACTTGTGACCAATAAATAAATAAGCTCCATATAAGAGAATAAGAATTGGAAACTGTTCAGAGTAGGTTCACTAGCTGATTCTTAGAATGATAGGGAAAGGTTGAGAGGACATTCACTGGTGATTTGAAGAATAAAGAGGTGATCTTGAAACATATTCGATTCTGAGGGGCCTTGACAGAGTGGGTGCTGAGTGGATGTTTCCCCTTGTGGGGGAATCTAGATCGAAGGGATATAATTTCCAAATAAGGGTCTCCCATATAAGACTGAGGTGATGAGGTCTTTTTCTCTCCGAGGCTCATTAATATTTGGAATTCTCTTCCTCAGAGTGGTGGAGGTCGGGTCATTGAGTATATTCAAGGCTGAGTTAGGCAGATTTTTGAACAATGAGGGGGTCGATGGTTATGGGGGGCTGACAGGAAAGTGGAGCTATGGCCACCATCAGATCTAATTGAATGGTGGAGCAAGCTCAAATGGCCAACTCGGCTGATCCTGCTCTCCTTTTCTCTGATCCTATGACAGCCAAACAACACTCTCAGTCATGAAATGCAGGCAAAAGAGTAAATTGGACACTGGAGATTTCCTGAAATGATCTGAACCAGAATCACAGAATACTACAGTGCAGAAGAGGCCCTTCAGCCCATCGTGTCTGTACCGACACATGAAATGCCCACCTAATCCCATGCGCCAGCTTGGCCCACAGCCCTTTGATTTGATTTGATTTGATTTATTATTGTCACATGTATTGGGATACAGTGAAAAGTATTGTTTCTTGCGCACTATACAGACAAAGCATACCGTTCATAGAGAAGGAAGGGAGAGAGTGCAGAATGTGGTGTTACAGTCATAGCTAGGGTGTAGAGAAAGATCAACTTAATATTTGATTTGACTTATTATTATTGTCACATGTATTGGGATACAGTGAAAAGTATTGTTTCTTGCGCGCTAAACAGACAAAGCATACCGTTCATAGGGAAGGAAAGGAGAGAATGCAAAATGTAGTGTTACAGTCATAGCTAGGGTGTAGAGAAAGATCAGCTTAATATTTGATTTGATGTATTATTGTCACATGTATTGGGATACAGTGAAAAGTATTGTTTCTTGTGCACTATACAGACAAAGCATACCATTCATCGAGAAGGAAAGGAGAGAGTGCAGAATGTAGTGTTACAGTCATAGCTCGGGTGTAGAGAAAGATCAACTTAATGCGAGGTAGGTCCATTCAAAAGTCTGATGGCAGCAGGGAAGAAGCTGTTCTTGAGTCGGTTGGTATGAGACCTCAGACTTTTGTATCTTTTTCCCGACGGAAGAAAGTGGAAGAGAGAATGTCCGGGTTGTTTGGGGTCCTTAATTATGCTGACTGCTTTGCTGAGACAGCTGGAAATGTAGACAGAGTCAGTGGATGGGAGGCTGGTTTGCGTGATGGACTGGGCTACATTCACGACCTTTTGTAGTTCCTTGCGGTCTTGGGCAGAGCAGGAGCCATACTAAGCTGTGACACAACCAGAAAGAATGCTTTCTATGGTGCATCTGTAAAAATTGGTGAGAGTCGAGCTGACATGCCAAATTTCCTTAGTCTTCTGAGAAAGAAGAGGCGTTGGTGGGGCTTTCTTAACTATAGTGTCAGCATTGGGGGACCAGAACAGGTTGTTGGTGATCTGGACACCTAAAAACTTGTTATGGCGTGCCAAGTACTCACCCAGGTATTTTTTAAAGGATGTGAGGCATCCCGCCTCCACCACCCTCCCAGGCAGCGCATTCCATACCCTCATCACCCTCTGGGTAAAAATGTTTTTCCTCAAATCCCCCCTAAACCTCCTGCCCCTCACCTTGAACCTATGTCCCCTCGTGACTGACCCTTCAACTAAGGGGACCAGCTGCTCCCTATCCACTCTGTCTATGTCCCTCATAATCTTGTACATCTCGATCAGGTCACCCCTCAGTCTTCTCTGCTCCAGAGAAAACAACCCAAGCCTACCCAACCTCTCTTCATAACTTAAATGTTCCATCCCAGGCAGCATCCTGGTGAATCTCCTCTGCACCCCCTCCAGTGCAACCACATCCTTCCTATAATGTGGCGACCAGAACTGCACACAGTATTCCAACTGTGATCTCACCAATGTTCTATACAACTCCAACATGACCTCACTGAACCAGAAGGGTTGGACAGAAAAAGTCATGTTTTTAAACTGGCTCATCCGGTGAGGCGGATTGAGAGTTTTGCCCCCCCAGCTCACGAGTGGCAATATCTAACATTCCATCTCATTATCCGTGAGCCTGCATCATTTGCATGGAAACGTTGGCACCCTGACAAAGCAATGGACCCTGGGAACGCTGTGACAATGATCACACGGATGTAAATTTGTATGGTTTTATTGATTTTATGAGCAGCTGAATGGTCGCTGAACACTACAAAAGTGCTGTTATCTGCGTTTCTCTGCAGAATGGCTGGTATCAGATTGAAGTGATATATTTAGCTGTACATGTAGAACTTTACCTGATTCTGACAATTGCTAGGTGAGAGCGCAAATTGCCAAGTTGCTTATCAAGTGTTAAAGACCACAATTGTGAAGGATTTGTGCGTTTTAGTCCTGCTTTACTCTCCTAGGCCATCTCTTGCTCTTGTATATAATGACCAGATATCTTCCAGTAGTTTACCCGGGTTGCTATTCGCCAGGTGTGCCTGGGCAGTGAATGGCAGCAGTCCATTTCACCATCCAGGGCATCAGAGCTTTGCCCAATACAGTCACCATTCAACATGCCAACACGCAGAGAAATTCGGCACGTCAGCTGCGACTCTCACCAACCTTTACAGATGCACCATAGAAAGCATTCTTTCTGGTTGTATCACAGCTTGGTCTGGCTCCTGCTCTGCCCAAGACCGCAAGGAACTTACAAAAGGTCGTGAATGTAGCCCAATCCATCACGCAAACCAGCCTCCCATCCACTGACTCTGTCTACACTTCCTGCTGTCTCGGCAAAGCAGCCAGCATAATTAAGGACCCCACGCACCCCGGACATTCTCTCTCCCACCTTCTTCCGTCAGGAAAAAGATACAAAAGTCTGAGGTCACGTACCGACCGATTCAAGAACAGCTTCTTCCCTGCTGCTGTCAGACTTTTGAATGGACTTACCTTGCATTAAGCTGATCTTTCTCTCCACCCTAGCTATGACTGTAACACTACATTCTGCACCCTCTCCTTTCCTTCTCTATGAACGGTATGCTTTGTCTGTATAGGTGCAAGAAACAATACTTTTCACTGTATCCCAATACATGTGGCAATAATAAATCAAATCAAATATTAAGCTGATCTTTCTCTACACCCTAGCTATGACTGTAACACTATATTCTGCACCCTCCTCTCCTTCTCCTCTATGTACTCTATGAACGGTATGCTTTGTTGGTATAGCACGCAAGAAACAATACTTTTCACTGTATCCCAATACATGTGACAATAATAAATCAAATCAAATATTAAGTTGATCTTTCTCTACACCCTAGCTATGACTGTAACACTACATTCTACACTCTCTCCTTTCCTTCTCTATGAACGGTATGCTTTGTACAGCGTGTAAGAAACAATACTTTTCACTGTATCCCAATACATGTGATAATAATAAATCAAATCAAATCAGGTTGACACTCAACCTGTTTTGACCGTGTTACGAATGCTTGGTCATCAAGTCCTGGGGTGGGATTTGAACCCAGAGCCTCTGGCTCAGAGGCTACCCACTGTGTCACAAGACCTCCTCAAATATATGTGTACCATGCAGGTAAGACCAAAACCTGGGGACCTTGATTATCTGCCTATTCCCATTCTTTTCCGTTAGAGAGGTTGTCACTCTCAGATATTTGAACAGTTGTTCAAAATAGGTATTATTTGCTGGGGGAGGAGATGGGATCTCAGTCGGTTGTCTGTGTTCTTGGCCCGGGTATGTGAGGCAAACCAACTTAAAGAGCAGGCCAACAAAAAAAGCCACTGTTAATCCCTTTTCTGAGGAATCCCATCAAGTGAAAAGTCATTTTGTCAAACTCATTTAGTATTTAGAGCCCCATAAAAATAGTCTGCGGCATTAAAACTCGATCGCTGAAGGAATTACAGGCATTGCTCCATGTGTTAAGTTGGTTTGCTTCTTTAGACGGTTTCCCTGACATGACAATTTAGTAAAAAGAAAAGGCCTCTTTAAAGTGAGCTGGAGGAATTGTTATGGGTGGCGTTGGCATTGAATGCGTGAATATTTCAAACTGCCAAACAGAAATCGATACATTTTAACATTTTGTACAGTTAATTAAAACCAGAACAGCACTCTTGCTGCCTTGGCAGATGGCCATTTTCCAGAGGGATACATTGAGTAGGCCGAAGCTGTGACTTCCTGTCCATTAATGCCTCACTTGCTACATCAGGTGTTTGCTCCTTCCTGATCCACCACCTGAACTCTCATCCTACTCTTCCTGTGATTAAAGTACACCGTGTCAAATGGTTTCATTCGTCTGCACGGTATCAATCCACGACACTATCACTTGCTGGAACGCCTCTTTCTCAAAAGTTGAGATCTCTTTACCTCCCTCTGTCTGCCCTTCCTCTCGCAAGCTCCAGATTTTTAAACTGAAAACTTAGAATCATCGGGTCAAAGAACAGTACAGCACAGGAACAGGCCCTTCGGCCCACCAAGCCTGTGCTCATACATGACGTCTTTCTAAGCTAAAGCCCTTTTCCCTCTACACGGTCCATATCCCTCTATTCCGTCCGTATCCCTCGATTCCCTGCTGATTCATGTATCTGTCATGATGCCTCTTAAACGATGCTATTGTATCTGCTTCTACCCCCTCCTCTGGCAGCGCATTCCAGGCACTTACCACCCTCTGTGTACAAAACTTGCCTCTCACATCTCCCTTAAACTTCCCACTTTATACCTTGAACCTATGTCCCCTCATAATTGACATTTCTACCCTGGAAAAAAGACTCCCATTCATTATCCATGCCTCTCATCATTTTGTAATTTCAGGTCGCCCCTCAACCTCCGACGTTCAAGTGAAAACAAACCAAGTTTCTCCAACCTCTCCTCATAGCGAATGCCCTCCATACCAGGCAACATCCTGGTAAACCTTTTCTGTACCCTCTCCAAAGCCTCCACATCCTTCTGGTAGTGTGGCGACCAGAACTGTATGCAGTATTCCAAGTGCAGCCTCACTAAAGTTCTATACAACTGCAACATGACTTGTCAATTTTTATACTCCATGCTCCGACCGATGAAGGCAAGCATGCCTATGCTTTCTTGACCACCTTATCCATTTGTATTGCCACTTTCAGGGAACTGTGGACCGGTATGCTTAGATCCCTCTGTATGTTAATGCTTCTAAGGGTTCTGCCATTCACTGTATACTTCTCTCTTGCGTGTGGATGAACAGAGGGATCTGGGTGTCCATGTGCATAGATCCCTGAAAGTTGGCACCCAGGTTGATAGGGTTGTTAAGAAGGCGTACGGTGTGTTAGCTTTTATTGGTAGAGGGATTGAGTTTCGGAGCCAGGAGGTCATGTTGCAACTGTACAAAACTCTGGTGCGGCCGCACTTGGAGTATTGCGTACAGTTTTGGTCGCCGCATTATAGGAAGGATGTGGAAGTGTTGGAAAGGGTGCAGAGGAGATTTACCAGGATGTTGCCTGGTATGGTGGGAAAATCGTATGAGGAAAGGCTCAGGTTGTTTTCGTTAGAGAGAAGAAGGTTAAGAGGTGACTTAATAGAGGCTTACAAGATGATCAGAGGATTAGATAGGGTGGATAGTGAGAGCCTTTTTCCTCGGATGGTGATGGCTAACACGAGGGGACATAGCTTTAAATTGAGGGGTGAGAGATATAGGACAGATGTTAGAGGTAGGTTCTTTACTCAGAGAGTAGTAAGGGCGTGGAATGCCCTGCCTGCAGCAGTAGTGGACTCACCAACATTAAGAGCATTCAAATGGTTATTGGATAAACATATGGATGATATTGGAATAGTGTAGATTAGAGGGGCTTTAGATCGGTTTCACTGGTCGGCGCAACATCGAGGGCCGAAGGGCCTGTACTGCGCTGTAATGTTCTATATTCTATAATACCTTCCAAAATGCATCATCTCGCATTTATCCGGATTAAATTCCATCTGCCATTCCTCTGCCCAAGTCTCCAGCCTCTTGCTGTATCCTCTGGCAATCTTCCTTGCTATCCGTAACTCCCCCAATCTTTGTGTTGTCCACAAACCTACCAATCAGACCAACTACATTCTCCTCCAAATCTCTGTCTTCTGTGACCAAACCAGTCCTGTATCCATTTTACCAGCTTACCACGGATCCCATGTAACTGTGCCTTCTGTACCAACCTGCCATGAGCGATCTTGTCGAAGGCCTTGCTAAAGTCCATGTAGTCAACATCCACTTCCCTATCCTCATCAATCATAAGACCAGAAGACCATAAGACATAGGAGCAGAATTAGGCCACTTGGCCCATCAAGTCTGCTCCGCCATTCAATCATGGCTGATATTTTTCTCATCCCCATTCTCCTGCCTTTTCCCCATAACCCCTGATCCCCTTATTAATCAAGAACCTATCTATCTCTGTCTTAAAGACACTCAATGACCTGGCCTCCACAGCCATCTGCGGCAAAGAGTTCCACAGATTCACCACTCTCTGACTGAAGAAATTCCTCCTCATCTCTGTTTTAAAGGATCGTCCCTTTTGCTTGAGATTGGCGATTCCCCAGCCCTCTGGGATCTCTCCTGTGACTAAAGAGAGGGCAGAAATTTCATACAAGGCCCCAGCAACATCCTCCCTCACTTCCCTCACTATTCTGGGATAGATCTCATCATGTCCTGGAGACTTGTCTACCTTAATGCTTTTATCGACATGCCCTAGAATATCTTCATAGCCCTCCCTAGACTCACCGTCCACCATGTCCTTCTCCTTTGTGAATACCAATGCAAAGTATTCATTAAGGTCCTCACCCACATCCTCGAGCTCCACGCATAAATTCCCTCCTTTGTCCTTGAGTGGACCTATCCTTTCCCTGGCTACCTCTCTTGTTCTTTATCTACATATAGAATGCCTTGGGATTTCCTTAGTCGTGTTTGCCAAGGACATTTCATGACCCTTTTAGTTCTCCTAACTCCTTGTTTAACTTCTTAAGAGCAGGGGGATCCTACGAGAGCAATTCAGGGAGTTGGAAAATAGGCTAAAAAGTAGGGCCTCCAGGGTGGCCATCTCTGGGCTGCTCCCAATGCCTCGTGCCAGGGAGGCTAAGAATAGGGAGTGAGTACAATTGAATGCTTGGCTAAAGGACTGGTCCAGGAGGGAGGGCTTCATTTTCCTAGATCAATGGGAAGTTTTCAGGAGGGGATGGCACCTGTACAAGAAGGACGGGTCACAACTAAGTTGGAAGGGCACGAATATCCTGGCTGGAAGTTTTGCTAGTGCAGTTCGGGGGGGTTTAAACTAGTATGGCAGGGGGGGTGGGGATCAAAATATTAGGTCTACAAGTGTAGAGGCTGGGGACGAGCTTGGGGCTGGGACAAGGCTGGCAAAGAAGAAGAGCACTCTGGGGGAGGATGACCTCACTGGGCCTGGAGGTCTGGAGTGCTTATACTTCAATGCAAGGAGCGTAGCAGGTAAGACAGACGAACTTAGGGCCTTAATGCTCACGAGGAATTTGGATGTGGTTGCGGTGACAGAGACTTGGTTGAAAGAGGGACAGGACTGGCAGCTGAATATTCCGGGGTACAAGTGTTTTAGGCGAGACAGAGGAGGGGCCAAAAGAGGTGGGGGAGTAGCTGTATTAGTTGGAGAGCATATGACAGCGGCAGAGGGAGGACAATTCAGAGGGGTCGTGTAACGAGTCACTCTGGGTGGAGCTTAGAAACAGGAAGGGCGCAGTCACTATGTTGGGGGTGTACTACAGGCCCCCCAACAGCCCAAGGGAAGTGGAAGAACGGATATGTCAGGAGATACTGGATCGGTGCAGGAAAAATAGGGTTGTTGTAGTGGGAGACTTCAATTTCCCTGGCATAGACTGGAAATCGCTGAGAGCTGGGACTCTGAATGGGGAGGAATTTGTAAAATGCGTACAGGAGGGTTCTTTGGAACAATATGTAGATAGCCCGACTAGAGAGGGGGCTATACTGGACCTCGTACTGGGGAATGAGCCCGGTCAGGTCTTCAAAGTTTCGGTAGGGGAACATGTGGCAAATAGTGACCACAATTCTGTTAGCTTTAGGATAGTGATGGAAAAGGATGAGTGGTGTCCCAAGGGTAAGGTGTTGGATTGGGGGAAGGCTAACTTTAGTGGGATTAGGCAGAAATTGGCAGCTCTTGATTGGGAGAGGCTGTTTGACGGTAAATCCACATCTGGCATGTGGGAGTCTTTTAAGGAACAGTTGTTAGGGCTGCAGGACAGGCATGTGCCTGTCAAAAAGAAGGATAGGAAGGGTAGGATTCGAGAACCGTGGATAATCAGGGAAATTGAGGGACTGGTCAAAAAGAAAAGAGAGGCATATGTTAGGTCCAGGCAGCTAAAAACGGAGGGAGCTCTGGAGGAATACAAAGAAAGTAGGAAAGAACTCAAACGGGGAATTAGAAGGGCAAAAAGGGGTCACGAAATGTTCTTGGCAGACAGGATTAAGGAGAATCCCAAGGCATTTTATTCATACATTAGGAACAAAAGTGTTGTCAGGGAAAAAATCGGACCTCTCAGGGACAAAAGTGGGGAATTATGCTTGGAGCCCAAAGAAGTAGGGGAGATCCTAAATGAATACTTTGCGTCGGTATTCACAAAGGAGAGGGATGTGTTGACTGGGAGTGTCTCGGAGGGGAGTGTTGAACCGTTGGAGAAAATCTCCATTACAAGGGAGGAAGTGTTAGGTTTGTTAGAGAATATAAAGATTGACAAATCCCCAGGGCCTGATGGAATCTATCCAAGGCTGCTCAGGGAGACGAGAGATGAAATCACTGGGCCTCTGACGCAAATCTTTGTCTCGTCACTGGACGCAGGTGAGGTCCCAGAGGATTGGAGGATAGCTAATGTGGTCCCGTTATTTAAGAAGGGTAGGAAGGATAACCCAGGTAATTATAGGCCGGTGAGCTTGACGTCCGTGGTGGAGAAGTTGTTGGAGAAGATTCTTAGAGATAGGATGTATGCGCATTTAGAAAGGAATAAACTCATTAACGATAGTCAGCATGGTTTTGTGAGAGGGAGGTCATGCCTCACTAACCTGGTGGAGTTTTTTGAAGAAGTGACCAGAATGGTTGACGAGGGAAGGGCCGTGGATGTCATCTATATGGACTTTAGTAAAGCGTTTGACAAAGTCCCTCATGACAGGCTGGTGAAAAAGGTTGGATCTCATGGGATAAAGGGGGAGGTGGCTAGATGGGTGGAGAACTGGCTTGGTCACAGAAGACAGAGGGTGGTAGTGGAAGGGTCTTTTTCCGGCTGGAGGCCTGTGACTAGTGGTGTTCCGCAGGGCTCTGTATTGGGACCTCTGCTGTTTGTGATTTATATAAATGATCTGGAAGAAGGTGTAACTGGGGTGATCAGTAAGTTTGCGGACGACACAAAATTGGCAGGACTTGCAGATAGTGAGGAACATTGTCAGAAGCTACAGAAAGATATAGATAGGCTGGAAATTTGGGTAAAGAAATGGCAGATGGAGTTCAATCCTGATAAATGCGAAGTGATGCATTTTGGTAGAAATAATGTAGGGAGGAGCTATACGATAAATGGCAGAACCATAAAGGGTGTAGATACGCAGAGGGACCTGGGTGTGCAAATCCACAGATCCTTGAAGGTGACGTCACAGGTGGAGAAGGTGGTGAAGAAGGCATATGACATGCTTGCCTTTATAGGACGGGGCATAGAGTATAAAAGTTGGGGTCTGATGTTGCAGATGTATAGAACGTTGGTGTGGCCGTATTTGGAATACTGCGTCCAGTTCTGGTCGCCACACTACCAGAAGGACGTGGAGGCTTTAGAGAGAGTACAGAGGAGGTTTACCAGGATGTTGCCTGGTATGGAGGGGCTTAGTTATGAGGAGAGATTGGGTAAACTGGGGTTGTTCTCCCTGGAAAGACAGAGGATGAGGGGAGACTTAATAGAGGTGTATAAAACTATGAAAGGCATAGATCGGGTGAACGGTGGGAAGCTTTTCCCCAGGTCGGTGGTGACGTTCACGAGGGGTCATAGGTTCAAGGTGAAGGGGGGGAGGTTTAACACAGATATCAGAAGGACATATTTTACACAGAGGGTGGTGGGGGCCTGGAATGCGCTGCCAGGCAAGGTGGTGGAGGCGGACACACTGGGAACGTTTAAGACTTATCTAGACAGCCATATGAACGGAGTGGGAATGGAGGGATACAAAAGAATGGTCTAGTTTGGACCAGGGAGCGGCGCGGGCTTGGAGGGCCGAAGGGCCTGTTCCTGTGCTGTACTGTTCTTTGTTCTTTGTTCTTTTCTGCCTTCTTTATATTCTTCGAGGGCTCCATCTGTCTTTAGTTTACTCAACCTTACGTATGCCTCCTTTTTCTTTTTAACTAAGCTCACAATTTCTCTCATCATCCAAGGTTCCCGAATCTGCCATCCTTATCCTTCACTTTCACAGGAACATGTTGATTCTGAACTCTTATCAAGTGGCCTTTAAACGATTCCCACATGACAGATGTGGATTTACCATCAAACAGTCACCCCAAATCTACATTCCCCAGTTCCTGCCAAATCGGTGGCACAGTGGTTAGCGCTGCTGCCTCACAGCGCCAGGGACACAGGTTAAATTCCCGGCTTGGGTCACTGGGTCCGTGCAGACTCTGCACAGTGCCTGCGTGGGTTTTCTCCGGGTACTCCAGTCTCCTCCCACAATCCGAAAGACGTGCTGGTTAGGTGCTAAATTCTCCCTCAATGTACCCGAACAGGCACCAGAGTGTGGCAACTCGGGGATTTTCCCAGTAACTTCATTGCAGTGATTTTTTGATTTGATTTATTGTTGTCACATGTATTGGGATACAGTGAAAAGTATTGTTTCTTGCGCGCTATACAGACAAAGCATACCGTTCATAGAGTACATAGGGGAGAAGGGAAGGAGAGGGTGCAGAATATAGTGTTACAGTCACAGATAGAGTGTGGAGAAAGATCAGCTTAATATTTGATTTGATTGTCGGGATACAGTGAAAAGTATTATTACTTGCGCGCTATACAGACAAAGCATACCATGCATAGAGAAGGAAAGAGAGAGTGTAGGATATAGTGTTGCTGTCATCGCTAGGGTGTAGAGAAAGATCAGCTTAATATTTGATTTGATTTACAATTGTCACATGTATTAGTATACAGTGAAAAGTATTGTTTCTTGCGTGCTATACAGACAAAGCATACTGTTCATAGAGAAGGAAACGAGAGAGTGCAGAATGTAGTGTACAGTTATAGCTAGGATGTAGAGAAAGATCAACTTAATTTGAGGTAGGCCCATTCAAAAGTCTGATGGCAGCAGGGAAGAAGCTGTTCTTGAGTCGGTTGGAATGTGTCCTCAGAATATGAGCATATTTTTCCCGACGGAAGAAGATGGAAGAGAGAATGTCCAGGGTGCGTGGGGTCCTTAATTATGCTGGATGCTTTGCCGAGGCAGCGGGAAGTGTAGACAGAGTCAATGGATGGGAGGCTGGTTTATGTGATGGACTGGGCTTCATCCACGACCCTTTGTAGGACAGAGCAGGAGCCATACCAAGCTGTGACACAACCAGAAAGGATGCTTTCTATGGTGCATCTGCAAAAGTTAATGTAAGCCTACTTTTGACAGTAATAAATAAGCTTTAAACTTTAGTATTGTCGCTGTTAGCCTCCCCCAATTTAGTACTTTCACCCGAGGACTACTCTTATCCTTGTCCATAGGTAACTTATGGAATTATTGATCACTCATGCCTCCAATTTGTTTGTTTATCGATTCATCACGTCTACCTCTCCTCAAACTCCTCAATTATGGCAAATCCCTAACCTATCAACTTTCACCCTACACTGCAGTTTCTCAATTTAATTTTAAAAAACACAGATTTTCTCAAGGTCTGGCAGCAGCTTTAGCTCCACTTTTCCAAAAAAAATGACCACTTTCAGTTAAATATTCATTAGCTTTCTGCAATTGCAGTGACTTTCAGTGAGAAGCTTGCTCATCGGGACGATACAGCGCTGTTATAATTTTATCTAATTGCATTTTTGCATTAGCGGTGAGGTAAACACAGGATAGGAAGGTGAAGGG
The DNA here is from genome assembly GCF_964213995.1 of Mustelus asterias. Taxonomy (NCBI): domain Eukaryota; kingdom Metazoa; phylum Chordata; class Chondrichthyes; order Carcharhiniformes; family Triakidae; genus Mustelus; species Mustelus asterias. The sequence goes on along the minus strand of NC_135834.1, from coordinate 8,876,812 downwards.
AGCAATATTACAGCTGGTAAATGAAACCTCCTGCCTCGGAAGTGCTCTTGCAGGAGAGTGTGCCAAAGTGCTCGTGTCAACAAAGTCAACGTGAAAATAGCCCTGAACCACAATCCAGAGCATCTGTGTCTCACCTCTGCATCAACAGACCTGAGGCGCAGCAGAGGACAGGTGCACAGTGTCATTATTTGCATGAGCTATCTCTCCAATTTGTTTGGCTTTCTACAGATCTGGTAAGGCAGGGAATCCATACAACCTCACAATCCCTACAGCACAGAAAGAGGCCATTTGGCCCATCAAGTTTTCACCGACCATTTGAAAGAGCCCTCCTCTCCGCCATATCCCCGTAACCCCAAGCATTTACCATGGCCAATCCACCTAACCTACACATCTTTGGACACTGAGAGACAATTCAGCATGGCCAATCCACCTAACCTACACATCTTTGGACACTGAGAGACAATTCAGCATGGCCAATCCACCTAACCTACACATCTTTCGACACTAAGGGTCAATTTAGCATGGCCAATCTGCCAAACCTGCACATCTTTGGACACTGAGGGACAATGTCCCATGGCCAATCTACCTAACCCGCACATCTTTGGACACTAAGGGGCAATTTAACATGACCAATCCACCTAACCTGCACACCTTTGAACACTAAGGGGCAATTTCGCATGGCCAATCAACCTAACCTGCACATGTTTGGACACTAAGGGACAATTTAGCATGGCCAATCCACCTAACCTACAAATCTTTGGACACTAAGGGTCAATTTAGCATGGCCAATCCACCTAACCTGCACATCTTTCAACAATAAGGTGCAATTTAGCACAGCCAATCCATCTAACCTACATATCTTTGGACATTAAGGGCAATTTAGCACGACCAATTCACCTAACCTGCACAGTTTTCCACACTCAGGGGCAATTTACCATAGCCAATTTCTATAACCTACACAACTTGGGACACTAAGGGGCAATTTAGCATGGCTAATCCATCTAATCTGTACATCTTTGGAGTGTGGGAGGAAACTGGAGCACCCAGTGGAAACCCACGCAGACACGGGGGAACGTGCAAACTCCACACAGTCACCCAAGGCCAGAATCGAACCTGGGTCCCTGGCACCGTGAGGCAGTACTGCTGACCACTGTGCCACCCTGAGCCCTTTGATGAACAAGGTGAAACTGGAGAGGGAGGTGGGTATGCCTCTGGTGTGGAATTGGAGGCATCGTGAGGAAGGCTATTAGCAGCGGGAACAGCAAGTCATGGAATCTTGAGTCAAAATCTGCGGATGTCCACAGGATTACGGAGACACTGGGGATTAGGGGGACAGGAGGGAGCTGCACTTGTCCTGGTTAAAGGATTATTGAGAAAGGTGTGAGGTTTGTTTCTTCCACTATTTATTAGTGTTTGCACTGTGATGTACATTCCTGGGTTTAATGGGTTAAAAATGTCCAAACAGCAATTGAGGCAAATGCAGTGCTCTTCTGCTAAAAGGAACACATGGAAATGCGCAGAGGGAGGGAGTGCGATGGTGTTAATGAAATCCACTGGTGCTTCATTGCAGGCCTTGATTAAACTTCAGCACGAATTTTCTTACCTTGCGTTGTCCTTGCTTAGACGCTGCTGTGGGCCACTCTGCAGGGCTGAATGAACTGGCAGTGCCCTCTCAACTGGCAATGCCCTCTCAACATTGTCCTCTGTGCAAGATGGCCGTATCTTATAACCAGTACGTTAACTTTCTCTTGACACACAATTGCCACTTTATCATAAGCTTGCTCATTCCACTGCCTGTGTAGTTTGCAGACCCAGCTCCCACTCCAGTTCACTCATGGCTTGGTGGCTTACAAATGCATGAGTTTTGCCTGCTTCCTGAGTTCAGATGGTGGCTGATATTTCAGAGATCGAGGGTCCTTTGTCTCGCAGGCTTGAATTTTCTGATGGGGACATGGGTATAGATCACCGGGGTTTGCTGTGGATAGAAGTGATTTCACTGTTAACAAAATCGCAGTCATTATTTAGAACCAGCCATCTTTGTAACTTGCCTTCAAAGCACCTTCCCATCACTCAATCCTTCTTTTATCATTGTGTTCATGTTTTTCCTTGAGTCAAAATCTGCGGATGTCCAGAGGATTACAGAGACACTGGGGATTAGGGAGAACGGGAGGGAGTTGCACTTATCATGGTTAAAGAATTGCTTGCGCCATCTACAAGATGCCCTGCAGCAACTCACCAAGGCTCCTTAGACAACACCTTCCCAGCTGGCAACCTCTACCATCTAGAAAGACAAGGGCAGCAGATTCCTGGGAACGCCACCACCTGGAGGTTCCCCTCCAAGTCACTCACCATCCCAACTTCGAAATATATCGGCCGTTCCTTCACTGTCGCTGGGTCAAAATCCTGAAACTCGCTCCCTAACAGCACTGTGGGTGTACCTACACCACATGGACTGACTGATGTCCAATAACGATCCTGGAGCTCCCTCCCTAACTGCACTGTGGATGTACCTACACCACATGGACTGACTGATGTCCAATAACAATCCTGGAACTCTCTCCCTAACAGCACTGTGGGTGTACCTACACCACATGGACTGACTGATGTCCAATAACAATCCTGGAACTCTCTCCCTAACAGCACTGTGGGTGTACCTACACCACATGGACTGACTGATGTCCAATAACAATCCTGGAGCTCCCTCCCTAACTGCACTGTGGGTGTACCTACACCACAGGGACGGCAGTGGTTCAGGAAGACGGCTCACCACCATCTTCTCGATGGGTAACAAATGCTGGCCGAGCCAACGATGTCCACATCCCATGAACCAATCCAGGAATGAATGTCTTTAACTTGCGATAATGAGGTGTATGTTCAATCAGTCACAATGCTCCTGAAACATGAACAAAGAGCTTGTATCAGCTTGCAGCATCAGCAGAGTGAATTGATTCAAATTGGTGAGAATCTCCGACCATGTCTTACTAACCTGCTGCTCAATCAAGCAATGTCTTAACTTGCACAGCCAGTTACATTTCAATTAGCAGCTAAGAATAGCTCAATGGCTTCCACCCACAGTCCAAAGATGTGCGGGTTAGGTGGATTGGCCATGCTAAATTGCCCCTTAGTGTCCAAAGATGTGCGGGTTAGGTGGATTGGCCATGCTAAATTGCCCCTTAGTGTCCCATGATGTGCAGGTTAGATGGATTGGCCATGTTTAATTTCCCCTTCGTGTCCAAAGATGTGCCGGTTAGGTGGATTGGCCATGCTAAATTGTCCCTTGGTGTCCAAAGATGTGCAGGTTAGGTGGATTGGCCATGCTAAATTGCCCCTTAGTGTCCAAAGATGTGCAGGTTAGGTGGATTGGCCATGCTAAATTGTCCCTTGGTGTCCAAAGATGTGCAGGTTAGATGGATTGGCCATGCCAAATTGTCCCTTAGTGTCCAAAGATGTGCAGGTTAGGTGGATTGGCCATGCTAAATTGCCCCTTGGTGTCCAAAGATGTGCAGGTTAGGTGGATTGGCCATGCTAAATTGTCCCTTAGTGTCCAAAGATGTGCAGGTTAGGTGGATTGGCCATGCTAAATTGTCCCTTGGTGTCCAAAGATGTGCAGGTTAGGTGGATTGGCCATGCTAAATTGTCCCTTGGTGTCCAAAGATGTGCAGTTTAGGTGGAGTGGCCATGCTACATGTGTGGGATTATGGGGATAGGGTGGAACTGGTTGGGGTGCTTTTTCAGTGAGGCGGTGCAGACCCAATGGGCTGAAAGGCCTCCTTCTGCACGATAGGGATTCTATGAATTGTGCCTTGGGTGAGAGATGAATTCACTCAAACCCCACGCAATCACACAGAGTTAAGAATCGGGCCAGTCGTTCCGCAGTATTCCAGTACTCTGAATAAATTCTTTGCCATGTTTAGCTCTCCCAGCAGAGTGCGTAGAGGCAAGATGTGTGTTGTTTTTGTACTTTCACACTCTTGTCCTTGGAGAACAGTGTGTAGTGGTGGAAGCATTTGCAGGCTGTGAAACAGCCTGATAGACTGTGATGTGAACATTCCTTCATCAGCCTGCACCATTTTTATACCAGCTGTAGCTGTGGGAGTGTGACGGGGTGGGGACGGGGGGTGGGGGTGAGACACGGGGGGCGGGGAGGATGTGTGAGATGGGAGGGACGTGGTTTGTGTGTTTGTCCTGTCAGAGGGTTTTATAGGCTTTGACAACCCATCCAACATAGGAGAGACAACCACACGAGCCAGATACATGTATCCCATTTGATTACAAAATGTCGATTTATTGAAATGTTCCATCATTCCAGATCCTTCAACCACTGGAAACAGTCTGTTCCTATCTCACCTCAAATCTTTCCCGGTATTTGGATGCTCTCATTTCCAGGAGCAGCCGTGTGAATGTGTGCTGTCCCCTCTCAGAGTTCATAGATCATAGAATCCTACAGTGCAGAAGGAGGCCATTCGGCCCATCGGGTCTGCACTGACCACAATCCCACCCAGGCCCTATTCCTATAACCCCACATATTAACGCTGTTAATCCCCTAACACTAGGGGCAATTTAGCATGGTCAATCTACCGAAGCTACACATCTTTGAACACTAAAGGGCAATTTAGCATGGCCACTCCACCTAACCTGCACATCTTTGGACACGAAGGGAAAATTTAGCATGGCCACTCCACCTAACCTGCACATCTTTGGACACACTAAGGGACAATTTAGCATGGCCAATCAACCTAACCTGCTCATCTTTGGACACTAAGGGGCAACGTAGCATGGCCAATCCACCTAACCTGCACAGCTTTGGACACTAAGGGGCAATTTAACATGGCCAATCCACCTAACCTGCACAGCTTTGGACACTAAAAGGCAATTTAACATGGCCAATCCACCTAACCTGCACATCTTTGGACACTAAGGGACAATTTAGCATGGCCAATCCACCTAACCCACACATCTTTGGACACTAAGGGACAATTTAGCATGGCCAATCCACCTAACCTGCACATCTTTGGAGTGTGGGAAGAAACCGGAGCACCCAGAGGAAACCCACGCAGACACAGGAAGAATGTGCAGAGTCCACACAGGCAGTGACCCAAGGCCGGAATCGAACCCGCTTTTTTGGGTCTGTGAGGCAACAGTGCTAACCACTGTGCCACCGTGCCGCCCCTTTTACGACCTCAACACCTTTCCTAATGCAGTGCGGAGTCCAAAACCTATGCAAGGTTCCTATGGAAAGCTTTTGGATGTCAATTCGTCAGTACGCCTGAGCTTTTGGAGAGTTAGCACAGTCACAATGAGCTGAATGGCCTCCCCTTTGTAAGATTCTACGATTGTGGATCTCAGACACAGAAGCAGAAAATGAATTCTGGTGAAGGGGGCCCACCCAAAACGTGAAGCTGTTGTTTGCTTTCCAGTGTCGATTAGCAGGGTAAATATGTGGGGTTATTGCGGTAGGGGCTGGGTGGGATTGTGATTGGTGCAGACTCGATGGGCCGAATGGCCTCCTTCTGCTCTGTGGGGATTCTAAGATTCTATGACTGAGTGGCTGTGTAACCTGCATCTTTCCGGTTTTATTTCTCCTTGAAGTATTGCTTACCGGTGTGACTGCACTCCTGTAAGGATGCATGACTGGCCAACGCGCAATACCTCATTCCTTATCCTGTCCTTTGTAATTTATCTGGCAATGAATAATTTATCCTTATTTGAGGCTCACGGGTACAGCAATAAGCAAACTGCAGAAATCACGAGAGCAAGCAAAGCAATATCTGGAACTAGGTTAGCAATTGCCTTCGGGGGAGCTTTTCTTGGAAGCTGTGTATACTACAGGGTAATTTTATTCTGTTGAGTTGTCAACTATTCCCCACAATATGTACAATAAAAGTGGAAGCTGCCTGTATATCGCCTAATGTATCTCAACGCTCCCTTGTTGCACCAGCACTTTATCTCCTAAGTTGGCACGGTGGCACAGCGGTTCGTACTGTTGCCTCGCTCCCGCCAAGGTTGACCCATGCCCACCCCTCCCGCAGCAGGTTCCCTGGTGGCAAGGCAGTTAGGGGCAGCACGGTGGCACAGTGGTTAGCACTGCTGCCTCACAGCGCCAGGGACCCGGGTACGATTCCCGGCTCGGGTCACTGTCTGTGTGGAGTTTGCACGTTCTCCCCGTGTCTGCGTGGGTTTCCCTCGGGTGCTCCAGTTTCCTCCCACAGTCCAAAGATGTGTAGGTTAGGTGGATTGGCCACGCTAAATTGCCCCTTAGTGTCCAAAGATGTGTGGGTTAGGAGGATTGGCCATGCTAAATTGCCCCTTAGTGTCCAAAGATGTGCAGGTTAGGTGCATTGGCCATGCTAAATTGCCCCTTAGTGCTCAAAGATGTGTAGGTTAGGTGTATTGGCCATGCTAAATTGCCCCTTTGTGTCCAAAGATGTGCAGGTTAGGTGGATTAGCCATGCTAAATTGCCCCTTAGTGTCCAATGATGTGTAGGTTAGGTGGATTGGCCATGCTAAATTGCCCCTTAGTGTCCAAAGATGTGCAGGTTAGGTCGATTAGCCATGCTAAATTGCCCCTTAGTGTCCAAAGATGTGTAGGTTAGGTGGATTGGCCATGCTAAATAGCCCCTTAGTGTCCAAAGATGTGCAAGTTAGGTGCATTGGCCATGCTAAATTGCCCCTTAGTGTCCAAAGATGTGTAGGTTAGGTGGATTGGCCATGCTAAATTGCCCCTTAGTGTCCAAAGATGTGTGGGTTAGGTGGATTGGCCATGCTAAATTGTCCCTTAGTGTCCAAAGATGTGCGGGTTAGGTGGATTGGCCATGCTAAATTGTCCCTCGATGTCCCGAGATGCAAAGGTTAGAGGGATTAGGGGGGTAAATGTGTGGGGTTACGGGGATAGAGCCTGGGATGGGATTGTGGTCGGTGCAGACTCGATGGGCCGAATGGCCTCTTTCTGCACTGTAGGAATTCGATGATTCTATTCTATACTATGATTCTTGATCAGAGATATTTTGTGAGCAGCCATTTTGTACGAAGCCCTCTTCTCAAGCTCTCTGACGCCACCCCTTTGTAACATTTGGGAATGACAGGACAACATGGGAAAGTAACCTTTCCCTTCAAGTTGAGTCGCTGGTGCTCCATCCTGAAATATCAAGGAGTTAATCTCCAAGACACTGTTGCAAAAGAGCAGCCCTTTCTTTTTATTCATTCATGGGCCCTGGGCGTTGCTGGCTGGCCAGCATTTATTACCCATCCCTCGTTGCCCTTGTTCAGAGGGCAGTTGAGAGTCAACCACATTGCTGTGGCTCTGGAGTCACATGTAGGCCAGACCAGGGTAAGGACGGCAGATTTCCTTCCCTAAAGGGACATTAGTGAACCAGATGGATTTTTACAACAATTGACAATGGTCATCAGTAGATTTTTAATTCCAGACTTTTTTTATTGAATTCAAATTCCACCATTGGCCATGGAGGGATTCGAAACCGGGGAACATTAGCTGAGCTTCTGGATTAATAGTCTATAAATCCTCGGAGGCAGAAGTCCCTTCACCAAAATCTCTTTATTTACAAGTCTGACAACAGCGTACAGAGTGCTTTCAGTTCGCAGTCTACACTAGGCGCGCCAGAGGAACTGACACGCCTGGTTAAATACAAAGCAAGAGGCTCCCTGATTGGCCTATCAATTTGACCCTTGATCCGGGATTTCATATTCTAACAGGCCGACCTCAATTGCCTGATGAAAGTCGTCACCACATACCACTAGGCCGCTGCCTCCCCTGGGAAAAACTTATTCATGGCATGAAAAAAAATGTTTATTTTGACATTTCCTCTGGACACTTTTCATTCAATCGAGAAAGATTGGAGACTTAGAAGAAAATGGCTGTTTGCTTTGAATTGTCCAATCAGGGGGAGGAGAGTGTGTTTGTGGCCAATTGGCTTTGGGAAGATCTGTGAGGATGGGCGTGTGAGGATGGCCAGTAGTGGGGAGGTTGGATGTCAGAGGTCATGTGACGAAAGCTCCAGGGTGACGTCAATGAGTCCTTAAGTTGGCAAGCCGATCTTTGAAGGGGTCAGTCAGAATGTAAGAGAGGAGTGTCTCTAAGGTTCAACAGCTTTTCGTTTACTACAAGAAGCCCAGGAGGTGTGCCTGTTTGCTACAAGAGAACAAAGAAAATTACAGCACAGGAACAGGCCATTCAGCCCTCCAGGCCTGCACCGACCATGCTGCCCGACTGAACTAAACCCTTCCGGGGACCATATCCCTCTATTCCCATCCTATTCATGTGTTTGTCACTACTGTATCCACTTCCACAACCTCCCCCGGCAGCGAGTTCCAGGCACCCACCATCCTCTGTGTAAAAAATCTGCCTCGAACATCTCCTTTAAACCTTGTCCCTCGCACCTTAAACCTGTGCCCCCTAGTAGTTGAATCTTCCACCCTGGGAAAAAGCTTCTGACTATCCACTCTGTCCATGCCCCTCATAATCTTGGAGACTTCTATCAGGTCGCCCCTCAACCTCCGTTGTTCCAGTGAGAACAAATCAAGTTTCTACAACCTCTCCTCATAGCGAATGCCCTCCATACCAGGGAACATCCTGGTAAATCTTTTCTGTACCCTCTCCAAAGCCTCCACATCCTTCTGGTAGTGTGGCGACCAGAATTGAACGCTATATTCCAAGTGTGGCCTAAGCTGCAACATGACTTGCCAATTTTTAAACTCAATGCCCCGGCCGATGAAGGCAAGCATGCCGTATGCCTTCTTGACTACCTTCTCCACCTGCATTGCCACTGTCAGTGACCTGTGTACCTGTACACCCAGGTCCCCAGAGATAGAAGCAAAGAGGGCTAAAAGAAAGACAGACCCACCCCCTGTGGTGAGTTTGATTCTTGAAAGGAAAAAGTTACAGGATTAAAGTAAAATTAAAAGTTTATTTATTAGCCACAAGTAAGCTCACATTAACACTGCAATGAAGTTACTGTGAAATTCCCCTTGTCGCCACACTCCTGTTCGGGTACACTGAGGGAGAATTTAGCATGGCCAATCCACCTAACCAGCACGTCTTTCAGACTGTGGGAGGAAACCGGAGCACCCGGAGGAAACCCACACAGACACAGGGAGAATGTGCAGACTCCACACAGGCAGTGACCCAAGCCGGGAATTGAACCCGGGTCCCTGACACTGTGAGGCTGCAGTGCTAACCACTGTGCCACCGTGCCGCCCAAGGGAGTGGGATTAATTGGATCTTTCAAAGAGCCAGCATAATAATAGGTCGAATGGCCTCCTTTAGGATTCAATGGGTGCAATTGTAACCACAAAACACAAGGGGGTGGAAGTCGGGAGGGATAGTAACATTATTAAAATCACAAAGCCAACCCTAACCCACTTCTAACCCACCCATTCCCAGTTTGAATAAGGTTCAGGACAGGTAGCCCAGGAAAGGGATTAGCGATTTAAGTATTATAACGAGGCTATGGGCTTCATATTAAACCTGCCTTCTTGGTTTAGGCCTGAGTGGATGGGTTAACCAGGCCTCTGAAAAGCTAACAGCTAAAAGGAAGTGAGGCCTACTGCCCAGGAAAGGTAAGTGCCTCTACAGCACTGTCTGTAGGCCGGGGACAGCAGGAGTGCTCCCTACCAGCGCGTCAAGCTTACCTTATCAAGTTGGAGGAAAATTAGAGTCCACCCCCGGGATTCCCTGGCCTCCCTGTGGCATTCTTCTTGGCAGTGGGAGGCGCCACGCCATTGGCTGGCAGCAGGGTCTTCTGGTCCCGCTGCTGTCAAAGGGAATTCCCATTGATCCAAACCCATGCCACCATGGCAGGAGTGCGCCGTTGGCAGGACTAGAAGATCCTGCCAGTGTGAAGAGCCAGGCGATCATGTCAATAGAGTCTTACAGCACAAAAAGAGGCCATTCGGCCCATTGCGTCTGTGCCAGCCATCAAGCACCGATCTATCCTAATCCCATTCTCCAGCACTTGGCCTGTAGCCTTGTGTGCTGTGACATTTCAAGTGCTCATCGAAATGCTTCGTAAATGCTGTGAGAGTTCCCACCTCTACCACCCTTTCAGACAGGGGTGGGCAACAACTGTTGGCCTTGCCAGTGATGCCCATCACAAGGGGAAAAAAAAATCTTTCATGCCTCCCCTCCCCACTCCCACAATCAGCGACCCACCCTGGGTACAGGAATCGGACCTTCCCTCACACTTACCCAAAGTTGAGTGAGTGGGCAAATGAATGACAGATGCAGTATAATTTGGATAAATGTGAGGCTATTTTGGTCGGAAAAAATAGGAAGGCTATCTGAATGGCCATAAATTGGGAGAGGGGAGAGTGCAGAGGGACCTGGGTGTCCTTGTGCACCAGTCGCTGAAGGTAAGCATGCAGGTGCAGCAGGCGGTAAAGAAGGCAAATGGTATGTTGGCCTTCATTGTGAGAGGTTTCGAGTACAGGAGCAGGGATGTGTTGTTGCAATTATACAGGGCCTTGGTAAGGCCACACCTGGAGTATTGTGTGCAGTTTTAGTCTCCTTTTCTGAGGAAGGATGTTCTTGCTCTCGAGGGAGTGCAGTGAAGGTTTACCAAGCTGATTCCGGGGATGGCGGGACTGATGTATGAGGAGAGATTGACTCGGTTAGAATTGTTTTCGCTGGAATTCAGACAAATGAGGGGGGATCTCATAGAGACTTATAAAATTCTAACAGGACTAGACAGGGTAGATGCAGGGAGGATGTTCCCGATGGTGGGGGAGTCCAGAATCAGGGGTCACAGTCTGAGGATTCGGGGTAGACCATTTAGGACGGAGGTGAGGAGACATTTCTTCATCCAGAGAGTGGCGAGTGTGGAATTCATTACCACAGGAAGTAGTTGAGGGCAAAACATTGAATGTTTTCAAGAAGCGGCTGGATATAGCACTTGAGGATCAAAGGACACGGGGGGGAAGGTGGTATCAGGTTATTGAGTTGGACGACCAGCCATGATGACAATGAATGGTGTAGCAGGCCCAAAGGGCTGAATGGCCTCCTCCTGTTTCTATTTTCTATGTTTCTAACTAAACTACCTTTTCCCAGCCAGTTGCCGATTCCAGAACATTCCCCTGCCCAAAACGGAGGCAACCCTGTCAATCACCATAAGACCAAAAGACATAGGAGCAGAATTAGGCCACTCAGCCCATCGAGTCTGCTCCGCCATTCAATCATGGCTGATTTTTTTCTCATCCCCATTCTCCTGCCTTCTCCCCATAACCCCTGACCCCCTTATTAATCAAGGGCCTATCTATCTCTGTCTTAAAGACACTCAATGACCCGGCCTCCTCTGTGGAAAAGAGTTCCACAGATTCACCACTCTCTGGCTGAAGAAATTCCTCCTCATTTCTGTTTTAAAGGATCGTCCCTTTAGCCTGGGGTTGTGCCCTCTAGTTCTAGTTTTTCCAACTAGTGGAAACATCCTCTCCATGTCCACTCACGCTGGCTTCTAGCTGGGGGACGTGTTGAGGGGGGAAAAGGTGAATGACAATATGGAGTCAAAACACCCCAAACAAAACTCCACTCCCACTCACAAAACCTACCCCATCCGGATCAGGGGCCTCTGATTCTATGAAAAATTTATTGTCCCTCTGACAAATCTTGAAAGTGGGAAATCTTAGTGCTGTGGTGTACCACCTGGACTGCCCACTGTCTATGCCATGGGGAGGCATATTGACACGTGCATGCCAGTAAAAGCCTTATCCCGAATTATTTGTGTCCCATACTTGAATCTGAAAAAAAAAAGCATGATGGGGGAGAATTTCTTGATCTCTGAAGAATAATTTTGGTGGAAACCATGGAAACGTGATCATGTATGGTACTTCTGTCAATCCTCTAAGAAAGCTGTAGAGGACAATTGGGAGAAACGAAGGAGAATATGAAAAATGTACACCTTGTGGTTTAAAAATCCACATCTTATAGAATCATACAATCCCTGCAGTGCTGAAGGAGGCCATTCGGCCCATCGAGTCTGCACCAACAACATCCCACCTTGACCCTGCAAGCCCACATATTTACCCCGCTAATCACTCTAACCTCCGCATCCCGGGACACTAAAAGGCAATTTAGCATGGCCAATCCACCTAACCTGCACATCTTTGGACACTAAGGGGACAATTTAGCATGGCCAATCCATCTAATCTGCACATCTTTGGACACTAAAAGGCAATTTAGCATGGCTAATGCACCTAATCTACACATCTTTGGACACTAAAAGGCAATTTAGCATGGCCAATCCGCCTAACCCACACATCTTTGCACACTAAGGGGCAATTTAGCATGTCCAATCCACCTAACCTGCACATCTTTCGACACGAAGGGGCAATTTACCATGGCTAATCCACCTAACCTACACATCTTTGGACACTAAGGGGCAATTTAGCATTGCCAATCCACCTAACCTGCACATCTTTGGACACTAAGGGGCAATTTAGCATTGCCAATCCACCTAACCTACACATCTTTGGACACTAAGGGGCAATTTAGCACAGCCGATCCATGTAGCCCATATATCTTTGGACACGAAAGGGCAACTTAGCAAGGCCAATCCACCTAACCCGCACACCTTTGGCATGTGGGAGGAAACCGGAGCACCCGGAGGAAACCCACGCAGATACGGGGGAGAACGTGCAGACTCCACACAGACAGTGACCCAAGCCTGGAATCGAACCCGGGTCCCTGGCGCTGTGAGGCAGCAGCGCCAACCACTGTGCCACCGTGCCGTCCGTAAAATCTTTCCAGTCAAACCTTTCTCGTCAAAAGCTGCGAGAGTTGTTGACAAAAAGTTGATATTTTGGTGTCAAACCACAGTTCCCAGCAGCCTTTGCTTCACCCGCTCACTGAAGGACAAAGTTCCAACCTCGTTGGGACTGTACAGCTCAATCAGGGCATCATCATGTCCCTTTTTTGTTTAATTTGCACAAAATATCAGGGTTGCTTTTCTGGGGAAATGCTCATGTTTAAGGCATTGCCTTGTGCTGCAACATCCTTCTAATGACTGTCAGCTGATGCTAATTCAGCTCTCTCACAATGCCAAACTCAGCAACTCTTTAATGCCAGCTCCCTGAAGGGGAACATCAGCAATTCCAGCATTACAGCGGGGCGGGGTGGGTGGGGGGAAGCACTTACAAACAAAAAAAAATAAAAGAGAGGGAATGTTAATCTTGTCTGTTCGCATTGCTCGCTCTGCAGAATGCACCGTTCCTAATCAGATAGGCAGGCACCTAGTCCCTGCCAGTCTTGGGATGGAGCCAGTTACATGCCAAGCTGTGTTGCTTCAGCCTGGCTCACTTGTTCTCTCAGACACCGGTCTAATTTGGAGTAAGGTTGGGCAGCATCCTCACTGTCCCAGCTGTCTGCTAATCCAGTACTGACTTAAGCCTCGGCCTACTTCTGTGTTGTCATCTCTGGGTAATTTTATACATTTTGGGGCAATTATTTTCGAAAGCAAGTGAAGAAAGGGAGTGGCAGATGCGAAGAAGAACACAGGAGAGGACAAAAGAGGGCTTAATTTCCAAGGGGCGGCATGGTGGCACAGTGATTAGCGCTGCTGCCTCACAACGCCAGGGACCCGGGTTCAATTCCAGCCTCGGGCCACTGTCTGTGTGGAGTTTGCACGTTCGCCCCTTGTCTTCGTGGGTTTCCTCCGGGTGCTCTCGTTTCCTCCCTCAGTCCAAAAGACGTGCTGGGTAAGTGGATTGGCGATGCTAAATTGATCCTTAGTGTCCAAAGATGTGCAGGTTAGGTGGATTGGCCATGCTAAATTGCCCCTTAGTGTGCAAAGATGTGCAGGTTAGGTGGATTGGCCATGCTAAATTGCCCCTTAGTGTCCAAAGATGTGCAGGTTAGGTGGATTGGCCATGCTAAATTGATCCTTAGTGTCCAAAGATGTGCAGGTTAGGTGGATTGGCGATGCTAAATTGATCCTTAGTGTCCAAAGATGTGCAGGTTAGGTGGATTGGCCATGCTAAATTGCCCCTTAGTGTGCAAAGATGTGCAGGTTAGGTGGATTGGCCATGCTAAATTGCCCCTTAGTGTCCAAAGATGTGTAGGTTAGGTGGATGGGCCATGCTAAATTGCCCCTTAGTGTCCAAAGATGTGTAGGTTAGGTGGATCGACCAAGGTAAATTGCCCCTAAATCAGGGGTTTAGCAGGGTAAATGGAGTTACGGGGATAGGGCCTGGGTAGGATTGTTGTCGGTGCAGGCTTGATGGGCCGAATGGCCTCCTTCTGCACTGTAGGAATTCTATGATCCATTCAGCACTGTCAGATCGTCTTGTATGCAAATTGGCTGCTGTGTTCCGACATGACAACAGCAACTACTCGTCAAAGCTGTACTTCACTGGTTATGAAACACTGGGATGTCCTGAGGTTGTGAACGGAGCGATTTTAATAATACAAGATCCTTGTTTGGAGAGAAGAGTGTGACACAGGCCTGAAAAAGAGCTTGCAGTCTGACTAGTCTCAGAGAGAGATATTAAATAAACAAGAACTCCAGAGAACCGTGGCTGGCTCGTGTGCCATGATTTTTGGGATGAATTTGATTTTGATTTGATTTATTATTGTCACATGTTTTGGGAAACAGTGAAAAGTATTGTTTCTTGCGGGCTGTACAGACAAAGCATACCATTCATAGAGCACAGAGGGGAGAAGGAAAGGAGAGAGTGCAGAATGTAGTGTTACAGTCATAGCTAGGGTGTCGAGAAAGATCAACTTAATGCGAAGTAGGTCCATTCAAAAGTCTGACAGCAGCAGGGAAGAAGCTGTTCTTGAGTCGGTTGGTACGTGATCTCAGACTTTTGTATCTTTTTCCCGACGGAAGAAGGTGGAAGAGAGAATGTCCGGGGTGCGTGGGGTCCTTAATTATGCTGGCTGCTTTCCCGAGGCAACGGGAAGTGTAGACAGAGTCAATGGATGGGAGGCTGGTTTGCGTGATGCATGGTCATATAAAGAAAAGAAAGGTTTGGTTTATCAGGCCAGGTTGATTGAGGCTGAAGAAATATGTCCAGGAATCCGTACGTTACTGTTTTCCGGGGACAGTCCCCAGGTGAGGCGCTTTGTGCGCAGGCAAACTATGTCGCCATGTTCACTAGACTGGTCCCTGGATGACTGCCTGAACTATCAAAGGCCACATGTGTTCAAAGCATGTGACCCACCCCTCCCAAGCTGCGGTCGTGGGTCTGTGCAGCCCAACTAATAACACCCCGCAGGCCCAACCGATCTGGCCTCAGATGATGTGTGGGTGAGAGTTGGGCTGTCCCAGAACTCTTTTTAGCCATTGGCTGCCGGCGGGATTTTCCTGTGGCTCACCTTTTAAGTTTACTTATTAGTGTCATACGTAGGCTTACATTAACACTGCAATGAAGTTACTGTGAAAATCCCCCAGTCGCCACACTCCTGTTTGGGTACACTGAGGGAGAATTTAGTACCTACCCAGCACGTCTTTCGGACTGTGGGAGGAAACCGGAGCACCCGGAGGAAACCCACGCAGACACGGGGAGAACATGCAAACTGTGCGTAGACAGTGACCCAAGCCGGGAATCAAACATGGGTCCCTGGCACTGTGAGGCAGCAGTGCTAACCACTGTGCCACCATGCCGCCCCTAACTGTCTCGCCACCAGGGAACCTGCTGTGGGAGGAGGTGGGGTGTGGGCAGGGGTCACCTTTGGCGGGACTGGAACATCCTGGTCATCCATGCGATCACTGAAGGCTCAAGGAATTCATAACCAAGAGGCCCAACTGTAGACTCGCCCGTGCATCTTTTGCCAACTCCTTTTCTTCCAAGGACAAATAAGGACTGGAAGAATCTTAAAAATGGAACATCTTTTCAACGTTTGAAATTAATATAACCATTCACTCTTCATCTGTAGAAACTGCCTGCTAAAAGCTAATGAGAGAAACTTTATTAAGTGCCATCAATCCTGCTCCGATATTCAATATAATCATTGCCAATCTTTGGATTCAATTCCAATCTATCCGCATCCGGAAGGAAGTAAGTAAGTTCCAGCTCCTTTGCCCCTGCACTCACTCTGAAAAATTCCTCTCAGACGCGTGGGCCGAGGGGAGTTGCCGCAACTTCATCAGAGAGAAAGTTCCAGAAACCAAATGAGGACCTTCGCCTTGGAAAGGCATAAAAAATGCAACATTGTGTGAAATTAAAGAGGCATGGGAGTTCTTAAACGAGGCCACTTCTGCTGCGTGGGCAGAACATCACTTTGCCTCGTCCGAAAGGGCCACCTTAAATATCATATAAAATTAATGAAGTGGTTTAATGAGAAACAAGTGTCAGAGCTTCGGGGAGTAACGCGAATCCAGAAGTTTAAAGTTTATTTATTAGTGTCACGAGTAAGGCTTACATTAACACTGCAAAGAAGTTACTGTGAAAATCCCCTAGTCGCCACACTCCTGTTTGGGTTCACTGAGGGAGAATTTAGCATGGCCAATCCAACTAACCAGCACGTCTTTTGGACTGTGGGAGGAAACTGGAGCACCCGGAGGAAACCCACGCAGACACGGGGAGAATGTGCAGACTCCACGCAGACCGTGCCCCAAGCCGGGAATCGAACCCATGTTCCTGGCGCTGTGAGGCAGCAGTGCTAACCACTGTGCCGGGGAGCAGGACTGCAGTGGCCGTGCGTCATCACAGCATAAACAAAGCTAAGCATTCCTGGCCATCAGCTGGGAAAGAGCTTTTGCGATTCTCTCTTCCACCTTCTTCCGTCGGGAAAAAGATACAAAAGTCTGAGGTCACGTACCAACCGACTCAAGAACAGCTTCTTCCCTGCTGCTGTCAGACTTTTGAATGGACCTACCTTACATTAAGCTGATCTTTCTTTACACCCTAGCTAGGGCTGTAACACTACATTCTGCACTCTCTCCTTTCCTTCTCTATGAATGGTATGCTTTGTATAGCGCGCAAGAAACAATACTTTTCACTGTATCCCAATACATGTGACAATAATAAATCAAATCAAATATTAAGTTGATCTTTCTCTACACCCTAGCTATGACTGTAACATTATATTCTGCACCCTCTCCTTTCCTTCTCCCCTATGTACTCTATGAACGGTATGCTTCATCTGTATCGTGCACAAGAAACATTACTTTTCACTGTATCCCAATATATGTGACAATAATAAATCAAATATTAAGTTATAGAAATCATAGAAAGCCTACAGTGCAGAAAGAGGCCATTTGGCCCATCGAGTCTGCACCAACCACAATCCCACTCAGGCCCTACCCCCATATCCCTACATATTTACCCACTAATCCCTCTAACCTACGTATCTCAGGACACTAAGGGGCAATTTTAGCATGGCCAATCAACCTAACCCGCACATCTTTGGACTGTGAGAGGAAACCGGAGCACCCGGCGGAAACACACGCAGACACGGGGAGAACATGCAAACTCCACACAGACAGTGACCCAAGCCGGGAATCGAACCCAGGTCCCTGGAGCTATGAAGCAGCAGTGCTAACCACTGTGCTGCCGTGCCACCCTCCAGAGAGCCGTGGCTGGCTCGTGTGCCATGATTTTTGGGATGAATTTGATTTTGATTTGATTTATTATTGTCACATAGAAATTAGAAATCATAGAAACCCTACAGTGCAGAAGGAGGCCATTCGGCCCATCGAGTCTGCACTGACCACAATCCCACCCAGGCCCTACCCCCACATATTTACCCTCTAATCCCGCTAACCTATGCATCTCAGGACTCTAAGGGGCAATTTTTAACCTGGCCAATCAACCTAACCCGCACATCTTTGGACACATATATTGGGATACAGTGAAAAGTATTGTTTCTTGCGCGCTATACAGACAAAGCATACCGTTCATAGAGTACATAGGGGAGAAGGAAAGGAGAGGGTGCAGAATGTAGTGTTACAGTTACAGATAGGGTATAGAGAAAGATCAGCTTAATATTCGATTTGATTTATTATTCACATGTATTGGGATAGAGTGAAAAGTATTGTTTCTTACGCACTAGACAGACAAAGCATACCATTCAGAGAAAGTTGATCTTTCTCTACACCCTAGCTATGACTGTAACACTACATTCTTCACCCCCTCCTTTCCTTCTCCCCTGTGTGCTCTATGAATGGTATGCTTTGTCTGTATAGCGCGCAAGAAACAATACTTTTCACTGTATCCCAACACATGTGACAATAATAAATCAAATCAAATATTTAGCTGATCTTTCTCGACACCCTAGCTATGACTGTAACACTACATTCTGCACTCTCTCCTTTCCTTCTCTATGAACGGTATGCTTTGTCTGTATAGTGCGCAAGAAACAATACTTTTCACTGTATCCCAACACATGTGACAATAATAAATCAAATCAAATATTAAGCTGATCTTTCTCTACACCCTAGCTATGACTGTAACATTATATTCTGCACCCTCTCCTTTCCTTCTCCCCTATGTACTCTATGAACGGTATGCTTTGTCTGTATAGTGCGCAAGAAACAATACTTTCCACTGTCTGCTAATGTGACAATAATAAATCAAATCAAAGTCAAAAACTGGGCCCTGCGTTATTGAGCAGGGCCCATGACTGGCGAGTCCGCCATATCTTCCACACGTGACGCCATGAACGAGGGCGAAAGCGCTTGCTTGTTTAATGTGCTAAAGTCAGCGTCTGCGCAGTCAGATGTTTTTTAAAGAAATGTTTGCTCGTTGGTACTCGTGACACAGGGATAGTGTGGGTGAGTGACACAGGCAAAATGCGACTCAGCCAATTCCCGTCTCCTCTTTCTGAAATAATTAGCACATGAATTAATTAACAGCTAATTAACTACAGGTGTTGCAAATTAAATTATTATAATCACTGACTAAAACTTACAGCTGTACCCGCATTTATTAACAAGCTGTGTTCTGATGTTATTTTGAGGCCTTTGTTTACCTGCTTTGCAAAGATTTATGCCTGAGAGAATCTTGATGTTTATATGCTTCACGCCCCTCCATTTTATTCGTACCTTGAGTCTGTCAGGCAAGGAGAATTCACAGCCAGAAAGTTCCCTCTCAACGCTCATCCGCAAGCATTTTACAATTCTTCCAGGAACGCAACATACTGCAGATGCTGGAATCTGAAACATAAACAGAAAATGCTGGAAAATCTCAGTGGGTCTGACAGCGTCTGTGAAGTAGGGTCCTCCAGACTCGAAACGTTGGCCCGATTCTCTCTCCACAAATGCTGTCAGACCCACTGAGATTTATTTCAGCATTTTTCAGTTTTTGTGCACAATTCTTACCCTCGTTCCGAAATTCTGCAGGGCGTGATGTGAACCTTTCTGATGCCCCTCTGGAGCCCTCCAAAATTCCAGCCACTTCCTCATTCACATTCTTCCATAAGAAATAAGAACAGAAGGCAGCCATTCAGCCCCTTCAGCCCTGCTCCCCCATTCAATAGGATCATGGCTGGTCCGATGTCCACTTTCCTGCCCTTTCTCCATAAGCCTTGATTCCCTTACTGAGCAAAAATCTATCTCAGCCTTAAATATACACAGTAAGAACAACACCAGGTTAAAGTCCAACAGGTTTATTTGTTTAGCATGAGCTTCTGGAGTGCTGCTCTTTCATCAGGTGAAGGGGCAGCGCTCCGAATAAACCTGTTGGACTTTAACCTGGTGTTGTGGGACTTCTTACTTTGCCCACCCCAGTCCAATGCCAGCATCTCCACATCTTAAATATACACAAGGACTCTGCCCCCCACAGTCTCTGCGGCAAGGAGTTCCAAAGACTCACAACCCTCAGAGAAGAAATTCCTCCTCATCTCAGTCTTAAATTGGTGCCCCTTTATTCTGAGACGATGCACTCTGGTCCTAGACTCTCCCATGAGGGGGAAACATCCTCTCAGCATTTACCCTGTCAAGCCCCTTAAGAATCCCCTATGTTTCATAGAATGGAATCCCTACAGTGCAGAAGGAAGCTATTTGGCCTATAGTGTCTGCACCGACCACAATCCCACCCAGACCCTATCCCCGTAACCCCACATATCTAACCTACTAGTCCCCGTGACACTAAGGGGCAATTTTCCATGGCACATCTTTGGACTGTGGGAGGAAACCGGAGCACCCGGAGGAAACCCACGCAGACACAGGGAGAACATGCAAACTCTACACAGACAGTGACCGAAGCCGGGAATCGAACCCAGGTCCCTGGCGCTGTGAGACAGCACTGCTAACCACTGTGCCACTGTGCCACCTCTCAATCTTCTAAGCTCCAATGAGTAGAGTCCCAATCTGTTTAACCTTTGCTTCATAAGCCAATCCCTCCATCCCAGTGTTCCCTTTGGCAACATTACTCACTGGTTTCGAGATGTCATTAGGGCATAGAAGGAGGCCATTTGGCCCGTTGAGTCTCTGTTGGTTCTCTATAGAGCAATCTAATCAGTCCCATTCTCCTATCCTGTCTTTACTTGAGTAAAGTGTCCCAGGTTTTTTTTCCCCTGATGGATGTAACCTCTCTGTTCTGGTATCATCCTTGTGATTCAACTTTGCGCCTTCCTGTCTCTCTATCTTTTTTGCAACCCTGAGACCAGAAATTGGTACATGGAGATGGACGAGTGGTATTATCGCGAGACTATTAATCCAGAAACTCAGCGAATGTTCTGGGGACCCGATTTCGAATCCCGCCACGGCAGATGGTGGAATTTGAATCCAATAAATAATATCTGGAATTAAGAATCTACTGACGACCATGAAACCATTGTCGGAAAAACCTATCTGGTTCACTAATGTCCTTTAGGGAAGGAAATCTGCCATTCTTACCCGGTCTGGCCTACCTGTGACTCCAGAGCCACAGCAATGTGGTTGACTCTCAAATGCTCTTGGGCAACTAGGAATGGGCAATAAATGCAGGCCCAGCCAGCGACGCCCATGCCCACAAATGAATAAAACAAATGAAAATTATTAAGTTTCTGTAAGGTGGGGCTTTATTCAGTCAGCTGAAACTAAAATGATTTATCATTCTGAGTAACTGTCACACAGTGGACACAGTATCCGACAAGGAAATGTAAAAATACATTCATCAATCCCCAGTCCAAATGTTTGAGATAAATAAAATATTTATTCAACTGTGCAGTCTTAACTGCTTCCCTGAAAGCTAAATGGATTAATGTATCATAGAATCCCTACAGTGCAGAAGGAGGCCATTCAGCCCATCGAATCTGCACCAATCAGGCCCTATTCCCGTAACCCCACATATTTGCCCTGCTAATCCCCCTGATACTAAGGGACAATTTAGCATGGCCAATCCACCTAACCCACACATCTTTGGACACTAAGGGACAATTTAGCATGGCCAATCCACCTAACCTCCACATCGTTGGACACTAAGAGACAATTTAGCATGGCCAATCAACCTAACCCACACATCTTTGGACACTAAGGGGCAATTTAGCACGGCCAATCCACCTAACCTACACATCTTTGGACACTAAGGGGCAACTTAGCATGGCCAATCCCCCTAACCTACACATCTTTGGACAGTGGGCGGAAACTGGGGCACCCGGAGGAAACCCACCCAGACAAGGGGAGAACGTGCAAACTCCACACAGACAGTGACCCGAGGCCGGAATCGAACCCGGGTCCCTGGCGCTGTGAGGCAGCAGTGCTAACCACTGTGCCGCCGTGCATTCAGCCAGGCACCCCCAAGCATCACAGCAAGGGCTTGCATGGGCGCCAGCCTCAACTGCAATACGCTACGCAGTCACACAGCTGGATGAGGCTGTCAAATGCCTTGCATAGTGACTGGCCGGGTTGAGGGGGGGGCGGGTACCATGCAGCAGGGGGAAGGGGAGGTCAGCAATGCATGTTCAGGAAGAAATATAGAAACATAGAAAATAGGAGCAGGAGGAGGCCATTCGGCCCTTGGAGGAATGGAGAACAAACTGAAAAGGGAGTAGACAATAAAAGTCAAGCCTTGGGCATTTGCTTACTGCTGAGAGACAGGGTGATGAACAGCATTCTGTTGAAGGATATGGAGCAGCTGAACAGATAGGCACAGGGGCAGATAATTATTGGAAGTGTTAGTGGATTTGTGGTACGGAGCTTAACAGCACCAGCGCTGGTAACGCAATCCTTTCAACCCATATCCCTGTTGACTGGTGGATCGTTTGCAGGTCTGTGACCATAGATGCTTCTTCAGAAGGAATTCTTCAAATGCAGACAATAAAAATATAACAAAATTTACTCCAACTTATAAATGAAAGAAAGGGTTGAATAAAGAAACTTCATTACTCCAACACTTGGGGCCTCACCCTGGGCCACTCCAAGCTTCCCACAATTCCCAACAGGTTCTTATTTCTAGTGAGTCAGCTGATCAGCTGACCATCACATCATTCTGTAATTGGTTCCATGGTTTACTGGGTCAGCTGACCCTTACAGCTTGTTACCATTGGTCACATTACATCCAATACAAAGTTGTCACTGGTTACTTTGATTTGATTTGATTTGATTTATTATTGTCACATGTATTGGGATACAGTGAAAAGTATTGTTTCTTGCTTGCCCTGCCGACAAAACATACCGTTCATAGAGAAGGAAATGAGAGAATGCAGAATGTAGTGTTACAGTCATAGCTAGGGTGTAGCGAAAGATCAACTTAATGCAAGGTAGGTCCATTCAAAAGTCTGACAGCAGCAGGGAAGAAGCTGTTCTTGAGTCGGTTGGTACGTGACCTCAGACTTTTGTATCTTTTTCCCGATGGAAGAAGGTGGAAGAGAGAATGTCCGGGGTGCGTGGGGTCCTTAATTATGCTGGCTGCTTTTCCAAGGCAGCGGGAAATGTAGACAGAGTCAATGGATGGGAGGCTGGTTTGCGTGATGGACTGGGCTATATTCATGACCCTTTGTAGTTCCTTGCAGTCTTGGGCAGAGCAGGAGCCATACCAAGCTGTGATACAACCAGAAAGGATGCTTTCTATGGTGCATCTGTAAAAGTTGGTGAGAGTTATAGCTGACATGCCAAATTTCCCTCGTCTTCTGAGAAAGTAGAGGCGTTGGTGAGCTTTCTTAACTAAAGTGTCGGCATGGGGAGACCAGGGCAGGTTGTTGGTGATCTGGACACCTAAAACGTTGAAGCTCTCGACCCTTTCTACTTCATCCCATTGATACTTTCTAACAATAGACGGTAAAAGTAGTCGTAGTCTCTTCATTGTCAGGGCAGACCTCTGGTGTATTGATCAAGCACGTTATATAATGAATGGGGCTTTGTGTTACATTGTCTGCCTCCTTCAAACATCCTGCTCCATCTCACTCGAGCAATAAACCATTGTTGGGAAAGGATTCGATATCCGAGCCAGTCTCGTCATTTTACAGAGGCTGGGTAAGTCGAATTACTGTCTTTACAGAGGTGGGGAGGTGATGTTTGTCCCATAACATTTAACATGGGATGGCCAAGTAGATCTTCTCTTGTTTCTTCCAGACACCTTGGGTGGGATTTTCCGTCTGCGCTTGCCAGAAAATCCCGCCCAATGTCAATGGACCTTTGCACCGTCCATGTCCCGCCCGCTACTATTCCCGTGGCGGTGGTACGGGAAAATTCCGCCCTTTGCCTTACATAGAAACATAGAAGATAGGAGCAGGAGGAGGCCATTCGGCCCTTTGAGCCTGCTCCGCCATTCATCACCATCATGGCTGATCATCCAACTCAATAGCCTCATCCTGCTTTCTCCCCATAACCTTTAACCCCATTCGCCCCAAATGCTGTATCCAGCCGCCTCTTGAACATATTCAATGTTTTGGTATCAACTACTTCCTGTGGTAATGAATTCCACAGGCTCACCGGGTGAAGAAATGTCTCCTCACCTCCGTCCTAAATGGTCTACCCCCAATCCTCAGACTGTGACCCCTGGTTCTGGACTCCCCCACCATCGGGAACATCCTCCCTGCACCGACCGTCTCTAGTCCTGTTAGAATTTTATAAATCTCTATGAGATCCCCCCTCATTCGGTCTGAACTCCATTTTATAGGGGCTCCCCCAGGAAGGAAAACAGAGGTGCTCAGAAGCATTTAGCATTGTGGCTATTTGATACTGCAGTATCTATTTCCAGAACTCCCTACAATTTAAGGAATGCGCCCTGTTCCGTAATTGTGGCAATTTTTTTGTTGTTTTTGACAGCCTTTCATCCAAACAAGTTATGTCCTTCAGTGAAATGCACTGAGACCATTTATTTATTAACTCGCTTTCCCAAAATCTCTGCCTGCCAGACTGTGTCGATAAGATCAGACCAGCAGAAATTGAGGCAGTTTGTGAAAGTCTCGGTAAAGCTGACAGCTAAATTGGAACTGAGGGAGGCTCCAAGCAAAACACAGCAAAATGCTGGATAAACTCAGCAAGTCTGGCAGCATCTGTGGAGAGAGAAAATAGAGTTCACGCTTCTGCTCGGTGACCTTTCACCAGAGCTCTGGGAATTTGGTGGCGCATGGTGTTTTGTCCTCTGATTTTTCCTGCCACAGGGGATGGGAGAATGTTGCCATCCCAAAGTGTATTTGGCAGTAGAATTGACCGGGTCCCTGGCGCTGTGAGGCAGCAGTGCTAACCAGGATGTTGCCTGGTATGGAGGGTATTAGCTATGAGGAGAGATTGAATAAACTGGGATTGTTCTCCCTGGAAAGACGGAGGCTGAGGGGGTGACCCGATAGAAGTTTATAAAATTATGAGGGGTATGGGTAGGGTGAACAGTTGGAAGCTTTTTCCCAGGGCAGAAATGACAATTACAAGGGGGCACAAGTTCAAGATAAGGGGGGAAAGGTTCAGTGGAGATGTGCGGGGGATGTTTTTTACACAGAGGGTGGTGGGGGCCTGGAATGCGCTGCCAAGTGAGGTGGATGAGGCAGTTACGTTCGCGACTTATCTGGATAGACACATGATCAGATTGACAAAGAACAAACAACAAAGAACAGTCCAGCACAGGAACAGGCCCTTCGGCCCTCCAAGCCTGTGCCGATCACGTTGTCCTATCCAGACCATCCACCTGTATCCCTCTATTCCCCGTCTGGTCATGTGTCTATCCAGATAAGTCTTAACTGTCGCTAACGTAACTGCCTCATCCACCTCACTTGGCAGCGCATTCCAGGCCCCCACCACCCTCTGTGTAAAAAACTTCCCCCGCATATCCCCACTGAACCTTTCCCCCCTTATCTTGAACTTGTGCCCCCTTGTAATTGTCATTTCTGCCCTGGGAAAAAGCTTCCAACTGTTCACCCTATCCATACCTCTCATAATTTTATAAACTTCTATCGGGTCACCCCTCAGCCTCCGTCTTTCCAGGGAGAACAATCCCTGGAATCTCTCCTTATAGCTAATACCCTCCATACCAGGCAACATCCTGGTTAGCACTGCTGCCTCACAGCGCCAGGGACCCGGGTTCGATTCCCGACTTGGGTCACTGTCTGTGTGGAGTTTGCACGTTCTCCCCGTGTCTGTGTGGGTTTCCTCCGGGTGCTCCGGTTTCCTCCCACACTCCAAAGATGTGTGGGTTAGGTGGATTGGCCATGCAAAATTGCCCCTTAGTGTCCAAAGTTGTGCAGGTTAGGTGGATTGGCTATGATAAATTGACCCTAGTTTCGAGGGGATCT
Source organism: Mustelus asterias (assembly GCF_964213995.1). Taxonomy (NCBI): domain Eukaryota; kingdom Metazoa; phylum Chordata; class Chondrichthyes; order Carcharhiniformes; family Triakidae; genus Mustelus; species Mustelus asterias. The sequence goes on along the minus strand of NC_135834.1, from coordinate 8,851,215 downwards.
GCAGGGTAAATATGTGGGGTTATGGGGATAGGGTGGGATTGTTGTCAGTGCAGGCTTGTTGGGCTGTAGGTACTATAGAGATTCTATGAAACCTTTTCTGTCCTCGCTCCAAAGCCTCCACGTCCTTCTGGTAGCGTGGCGACCAGAATTGGACACAGTATTCCAAATGTGGCCTAAACAATGTTTTATATAACTGTAACATAATTTGCCAACTTTGATACTCGATGCCCCGTCCGATGAAGGCAAGCATGCTTTCTTCACCACCTTTTACAACCTAGACTTCTTGTCCTTGCGGGCAGAGAGAGACCAAGAGCACCAGTGCCACTGCATGGTACAGCCGGGCCCCAAGCTCAAAGTTCAAAGTTATAAATTAAAGGCTTATCAACGGGGTATTCGGAGATGAGCAGAAGCCTGGGGTTTCATTGAAGATGTAATGAGCTGCTTTTCAGACAGCCAAGTAAGGCTGCAAATTATTTCCTCCGAAGGAACACCAACATGCTGCTGTCTGAACACTAACATGCTGCTTTGGGGGCGGCACGGTGGCACAGTGGTTGGCACTGCTGCTTCACAGCGCCAGGGACCCAGGTTCGATTCCCAGCTCGGGTCACTGTCTGTGTGAAGTCTGCACGTTCTCCCCGTGTCTGCGTGGGTTTCCTCCGGGTGCTCCAGTTTCTTCCTACACTCCAAAGATGTGCAGGTTAGGTGGGTGGCCATGCTAAATTGCCCCTTAGTGTCCAAAGATGTGCAGGTTAGGTGGATTGGCCATGCTAAATTGCCCCTTAGTGTCCAAAGATGTGTAGGTAAGGGGGATTGGCCATGCTAAATTCCCCCTTAGTTTCCAAAGATGTGCAGGTTAGGGGGATTGGTCATGCTAACTTGCCCCTTAGTGTCCAAAGATGGGTAGATTAGGTGGATTGGCCATGCTAAATTGCCCCTTAGTGTCCAAAGATGTGTAGGTAAGGGGGATTGGCCATGCTAAATTCCGCCTTAGTTTCCAAAGATGTGTAGGTTAGGTGGATTGGCCATGCTAAATTGCCCCTTAGTGTCCAAAGATGTGCAGGTTAGGTGGATTAGCCATGCTAAATTGTCCCTTAGTGTCCAAAGATGTGCAGGTTTGGGGGATTAGCCATGCTAAATTGTCCCTGAGTGTCCAAAGATGTGTAGGTTAGGTGGATTGGCCATGCTAACTTGCCCCTTAGTGTCCAAAGATGTGTGGGTTAGGTGGATTGGCCATGCTAAATTTCCCCTTAGTGTCAGGGGGACTAGCTAGGGTAAATGTGTGGGTTTATGGGGATAAGGCCTGTGTGGGATTATGGTCAGTGCAGACTCAATGGGCCAAATGGCCTCCTTCTGCACTGTAGGGATTCTATGATTCTATGATTCTGATCACACCAAGCTCCATTAGACCCAGCCTGACTTTACTCTCCATTGCCTTCAGTCCAGACCTGCTTTGAATCCACTATCCACCTTCCAAAGGTGTCATTCAGCTGAACAAGCAGATGTCAGCGGTGCTGTGAATGCTTGATTTGTATTAGATTGACAAAGAATAGGGTTCAAGTTCAGTGCTGTATTCCTTGCTGCTGTTCTTTATTTAAATCAAGATGCAAGACACTTCTTTTCCTAATCAGGGCTCCTCAAGATTGTTCCTCACTTGTTAGTTGACTTGTTTGGAGGCACACTAATTGGGCCGTGGGTGTACAGTTCTGTTTTATCGCCTAACCGAAGCCGACACAAGTCGATGCGTAGATGTGTGCATCTTTGATCAAAAGCTTTCTCACAATGCCAGAGTTTCCCAGAATGCAAAGGTTTCCCAGAATGCCTCTCGTGTGACTGGAATGCCTAGTTTTCCGAGAGCTTTCATCATATTTTCAACGGCTGTCCACAGGGAGAGACACGTTTGACTTCATAAAAATATCTTTGGTGACCTTGGATGTAACATCTTGATGTGTATAGCTTCTAAAGCGATGATGCCATGCCAATGGATCTTGGTCTGGGCATTAGAATGCTGCCAAATAAATGATTTTGCATGAATGAGTTCATTATATTTGCTGCAATCTATTTTCTGTAGAAGAAATATCAATTGATCTCAAAATTGAAGACTTAATACAGTGTAATATTAATGAAAAGCGGATTGTTTAATACATTTTAATTGTGCAGAGTCAGCTAGGGAGTTAATGAACACTCCAATTTCTCCCCATACATGAATGCTAATCAGCTCATGTAATGGGCAGTCCATTTGACTTCGAATGCAAGGGAAGCCAGGGAGGGGAAATGGCCATTTGGCCCATCAAAGCCGAATTTATAGTAGTTAAACAAGAGGGTAGCTTGAGACAACTGTATTGAGGCCTAACTCTTTGCAAATGCTGAGTTCTGGGAGAAACAAGAATTTAATTCAAGCCAACCTAGAAAACTTCTAAAACCTGACTCCGATTACAAAAACAGAGAGCCCAAAGGGCTGCCATCTCAAAAACAAGTCTGAGTGTGTGGTTCTATGAGCTATGTAACCTTCAGCTGCAGAAAATAAGCCTTTACTTGGAATGGAGGCAACACATGAGGACTTGAAAGAATGAAGCAGAGATTCAGGTTCGTGCAGGGTGTCACTGACATAGACAAGGTGGCAAGGGGAGTTGTGCCAGGCTCTTCTATGATTGAAAGCCACTGCCAGTGTCAGCATGCAATTCGTCATAGAATCATAGACATTTACAGCATGGAAACAGGCCCTTCGGCCCAACTTGTCCATGCCGCCTTTTTTTTAAACCACTAAGCTAATCCCAATTGCCCGCATTTGGCCCATATCCCTCTATACCCATCTTACCCATGTAACTGTTTAAATGCTTTTTAAAAGACAAAATTGTACCCACCACTACAACTACCTCTGGCAGCTTGTTCCAGACACTCACCACCCTCTGTGTGAAAAAATTGCCCCTCTGGACACTTTTGTATCTCTCCCCTCTCACCTTAAACCTATGCCCTCTAGTTTTAGACTCCCCTACCTTTGGGCAAAGATATTGACTTTCCAGCTGATCTGTGCCCCTCATTATTTTATAGACCTCTATAAGATCACCCCTCAGCCTCCTACGCTCCAGAGAAAAAAGTCCCAGTCTATCCAGCCTCTCCTTATAACTCAAACCATCAAGTCCCGGAAGTATCCTCGTAAATCTTTTCTGCATTCTTTCTAATTGGCCAATCCACCTAACCTACACTTCCCAGGAAGCCTTTGAAGTTTGCTGCCCCCATCAGACAACACCAAGCCCCCACACTTAAGAAAGCTTTCAAATCAGCATCTGCAAATGAGGACAAATGAGCATCTTCTAAAGCGATCAGCAAGAAAGCTTTTGCGATCACCACCCCCTCCCCCCCCACTCAATCTTCGTCTTGCTATGTGCTTTGTTCATCAGCTGCTTTCCCATGGAGGGTGCTCCTTGCATTAATTGGAATCATCCTTTATTTGCACAGTGTGCAGATAAGTGGCCCACATTGACTGAATAAGATGACAGCATTTATCAAAAGACAACTCGCAAAGGGACTCAGAGTATACATTCAACCATAGAATCCTACAGTGCAGTAGGAGTGCGTTTAGCCTATCGAGCCTGCACCGACCACAAGCCCACCCAGGCCAGATCCTCATAACCCCATACATTGACCCTGGCTAGTCCCCCTGACACTAAGGGGCAATTTAGCATGGCCAATCCACCTAACCCGCACATCTTTGAACACTAAGGGGGAATTTAGCATGGCCAATCCACCTAACCTGCGCATCTTTGAACACTAAGGGGGAATTTAGCATGGCCAATCCACCTAACCTGCGCATCTTTGAACACTAAGGGGGAATTTAGCATGGCCAATCCACCTAACCTGCGCATCTTTGGACACTGAGGGGCAATTTAGCATGGCCAATCCCCCTAACCTGCACATCTTTGGACACTGAGGGGCAATTTAGCATGGCCAATCCACCTAACCTGCACATCTTTGGACACTGAGGGGCAATTTAGCATGGCCAATCCACCTAACCTGCAGATCTTTGGACACTGAGGGGCAATTTAGCATGGCCAATCCACCTAACCTGCACATCTTTGGACACTAAGGAGCAATTTAGCATGGCCAATCCACCTAACCTGCGCATCTTTGGACACTGAGGGACAATTTAGCATGGCCAATCCACCTAACCTGCGCATCTTTGGACACTGAGGGACAATTTAGCATGGCCAATCCACCTAACCTGCACATCTTTGGACACTGAGGGACAATTTAGCATGGCCAATCCACCTAACCTGCACATCTTTGGACACTAAGGGGCAATTTAGCATGGCCAATCCACCTAACCTACATATCTTTGGACATTAACGGGCAATTTAGCATGGCCAATCCACCTAACCTACATATCTTTGGACATTAACGGGCAATTTAGCATGGCCAATCCATCTAATCTACACATCTTTGGACACTAAGGGGCAATTTAGCATGGCCAATCCACCTAATCCGCACATTTTTGGAGTGTGGGAGGAAACCAGAGCACCCGGAGGAAACCCATGCAGACACAGGGAGAATGTGCAGACTCCACACAGACAGTGACCCAAGGCCAGAATTGAACCTAAAAAGAGGAGCGGGTGTCCAGTTTGCTTGAAGGGAGGTGGGAGGCTTTCCGCACAGTGGCTCAGTGGACAGAAGCCCTCCTCCAGAGGGTACCACATAATCCAGGCTGGATCCTCGGTTGGATCCCTCAGTCTGTTCAAAGTCAATCCAATTGCAGTCAGAGCAGCAAATGGCCATTTTATCTCAATACCTCAGCTTGCTCATAGTCCTTTCTGCACAGTGCGATTGCGCAGAGAGAACAGGATGGTGAATGTGTTGGTGGAGTAGTGGTTGTGACAATGGATAGCCGGTCAACATGGGATATGGCAGCAGAATGGCAATGTTACTGGGGTAGTAATCCGGCCACCCAGACTAATGTTCTGCTGACTTCTGTTCAAATCCCATGATGGCAACTGGAGGAATTTATATCTAGTTAATTAATTAAATGTGGAATATGAAGCTAGCCTCAGCAATAATGGCCATGAAACTATCATTAATTGTCGGAAAAACTCATCTGGTTCACTAATTCCTGGATTGTTACTGGACATCAGTCAGTCCATGTGGTGTAGGTACACCCACAATGCTGTTAGGGAGGGAGTTCCAGGATTGTTATTGGACATCAGTCAGTCCATGTGGTGTAGGTACACCCACAGTGCTGTGAGGGAGGGAGTTCCAGGATTGTTATTGGACATCAGTCAGTCCATGTGGTGTAGGTACACCCACAGTGCTGTTAGGGAGGGAGTTCCAGGATTGTTATTGGACATCAGTCAGTCCATGTGGTGTAGGTACACCCACTGTGCTGTTAGGGAGAGAGTTCCAGGATTGTTAGTGGACTTCAGTCAGTCCATGTGGTGTAGGTACACCCACAGTGCTGTTAGGGAGGGAGTTCCAGGATTGTTATTGGACATCAGTCAGTCCATGTGGTGTAGGTACACCCACAGTGCTGCTAGGGAGGGAGTTCCAGGATTGTTATTGGACATCAGTCAGTCCATGTGGTGTAGGTACACCCACAGTGCTGTTAGGGAGAGAGTTCCAGGATTGTTATTGGACATCAGTCAGTCCATGTGGTGTAGGTACACCCGCAGTGCTGTTAGGGAGGGAGTTCCAGGATTGTTATTGGACATCAGTCAGTCCATGTGGTGTAGGTACACCCACAGTGCTGTTAGGGAGGGAGTTCCAGGATTGTTATTGGACACCAGTCAGTCCATGTGGTGTAGGTACACCCACAGTGCTGTTGGGGAGGGAGTTCCAGGATTGTGACCCAGAGATAGTGATGATGATGAATATTTAAACAACAAACACCCTGTTCAACCTGTGAAAAATGGACCCGTGTGCCAGATAGCAGATGGTTGTCCACTCACGTGGGCCTGTAATCTAACATGTGTCAACACCCACTGGAACGGTTGGAGCAGGTTTTTCAGAAACACAGCTGTGGTACTGTTTAACTTGCGCATCAATATTGATGTGTATATTAAACAGCTTCATTATAATCTTGTTTCAATGGATCCTTTTCTGGTTAGCTTGCCAGTGAATTCCCTCTGCCTTTCCTGTCATAAAACAACAGAATCCCAACAGTGCAGTAGAGGCCATTCAGCCCATCGAGTCTGCACTGACTCTATGACAGACCATCTTACCCCGGCCCTCTCCCCGCCCTATCTCCAGAACCTCACAGATTTACCATGGCTAACCCCACCTAACCTGCACATCTTTGGACACTAAGGGGCAATTTATCATGGCCAATCCACCTAACCTGCACATCTTTGGACACTAAGGGGCAATTTAACTTGGCCAATCCACCTAACCTGCACATGTTTGGACACTAAGGGACAATTTAGCATGGCCAATCCACCTAACCTGCACATCTTTGGACACTAAGGGACAATTTAGCATGACCAATTCACCTAACCTGCACATCTTTGGACACTAAGGGACAATTTAGCATGGCCAATCCACCTCACCTACACATCTTTGGACACAAAGGGGCAATTTAGCATGGCCAATCCACCTAACCCGCACATCTTTGGACACTAAGGGGCAATTTAGCATGGCCAATCCACCTAAGCTACACATGTTTGGACACTAAGGGACAATTTAGCATGGCCAATCAACCTAACCTGCACATCTTTGGACACTAAGGGGCAATTTAGCATGGCCAATCCACCTAACCTGCACATCTTTGGACACTAAGGGACAATTTAGCATGGCCAATCAACCTAACCTGCACATCTTTGGACACTGAAGGGCAATTTAGCATGGCCAATCCACCTAACCTGCACAGCTTTGGACTGTCAGAGGAAACCGGAGCACCCGGAGGAAACCCACGCAGACACGGGGAGAACATGCAGACTCCACACAGACAGTGACCCAAGGCCGGAATTGAACGCAGGTCACTGGTGCTATGAGGCAGCAGTGCCAACCACTGTGCCACTGCGCTGCCCCACTGCACCAGCGTCTCCTCCTTGGCTCCTCAGGATAAACCCTTCCATCTCTCTTTCCTTCTTTAAGACACTCCTTAAAACTATGTTAGGGCACTATCTGAATGGAGCCTGTTGATTTAATTTGATTTTCGTCACATATTGGGATACAGTGAAAAGTATTGTTTCTTGCGCACTATACAGACAAAGCATACTGTTCATAGAGTTTGTTGATGACACAAAGGTTGGAGGTGTTGTGGATAGTGTGGAGGGATGTCAGAAGTTGCAGCGAGACATTGATAGGATGCAAGACTGGGCGGAGAAGTGGCAGATGGACTTCAACCCAGATAAGTGTGAGGTGGTTCATTTTGGCAGGTCAAATAGGATGGCGGAATATAATATTAATGGTAGGACTCTTGGCAGAGTGGAAGATCAAAAGGATCTTGGGGTCCGAGTTCATTGGACGCTCAAAGCAGCTGTGCAGGTTGAGGCTGTGATTAAGAAGGCGTATGGTGTGCTGGCCTTCATCAATCGAGGAATTGAGTTTAGGAGTCGTGAGATAATGTTGCAGCTATATAAGACCCTGGTCAGACCACACTTGGAGTACTGTGCTCAGTTCTGGTCGCCTCATTACAGGAAGGATGTGAAAGCCATAGAAAGGGTACAGAGGAGATTTACAAGGATGTTGCCTGGGTTGGGGAGCATGCCTTATGAGGATAGGTTGAGTGAGCTCGGCCTTTTCTCCTTGGAGAGACGAAGGATGAGGGGTGACCTGATAGAGGTGTATAAGATGTTGAGAGGTATTGATCGAGTGGATAGTCAGAGGCTTTTTCCCAGGGCTGAAATGGTTGCCACAAGAGGACACAGGTTTAAGGTGCTGGGGAGTAGGTACAGAGGAGATGTCAGGGGTAAGTTTTTCACTCAGAGGGTGGTGGGTGCATGGAATGGGCTGCCGGCAACGGTGGTGGAGGTGGATTCGATAGGGTCTTTTAAGAGACTTTTAGATAAGTACATGGAACTTAGTACGATAGAGGGTTATAGGTAAGCCTAGTAATCGCTAAGGTAGGGACATGTTCGGCACAACTTTGTGGGCTGAAGGGCCTGTATTGTGCTGTAATTTTTCTATGTTTCTATGTTTCTACATAGGGGAGAAGGAAAGGAGAGGGTGCAGTGTTACAGTAAGTAGTCTCACAACAGCAGGTTAAAGTCCAACAGGTTTATTTGGTAGCACTATTTGGTATCATTCAAGTGCTACCAAATAAACCTGTTGGACTTTAACCTGGTGTTGTGAGACTACTTACTGTGCTTACCCCAGTCCAACGCCGGCATCTCCACATTATAGTGTTACAGTCATAGCTGGGGTATAGAGAAAGATCAGCTTAATATTTGATTTGATTTATTATTGTCACATGTATTGGGATGCAGTGAAAAGTATTGTTTCTTGCGCGCTATACAGACAAAGCATACCGTTCATAGAGAAGGAAAGGAGAGAGTGCAGAATGTAGTGTTACAGTCATAGCTAGGGTGCAGAGAAAGATCAGCTTAATGCGAGGTAGGTCCATTCAAAAGTCTGACGGCAGCAGGGAAGAAGCTGATCTTGAGTCGGTTGGTACGTGACCTCAGGCTTTTGTATCTTTTTCCCGACGGAAGAAGGTGGAAGAGAGAATGTCCGGGGTGCGTGGGGTCCTTAATTATGCTGGTTGCTTTTCCGAGGCAGCGGGAAGTGTAGACAGAGTCAATGGATGGGAGGCTGGTTTGCGTGATGGATTGGGCTACATTCACGACCTTTTGTAGTTCCTTGCGGTATTGGGCAGAGCAGGAGCCAGACCAAGCTGTGATACAACCAGAAAGAATGCTTTCTATGGTGCATCTGTAAAAGTTGGTGAGAGTCATAGCTGACATGCCGAATTTCCTTAGTCTTCTGAGAAAGTAGAGGCGTTGGTGGGCTTTCTTAACGATAGTGTCGGTGTTGTTCAGCTCACCCCCACAGCCTCCTCCTTGGGACACTGTTGGTCCATCGCCGGCTGACGGGTGTTTGTCCTTGGCAAACATGCTTGTTGATATGTGCCGCTCACAACGCTGTCAAGTTCACCACTGCACCTGGCTCTGAGGCAGCGCAGAACCTGGCTGCACTGAGGGTGTCCAGCAGAATTGACATTCGTACAGAGCGGCACGGTGGCACAGTGGGTTAGCACTGCTGTCTCACAGCGCAGGGAGCCGGGTTCGATTCCCGGCTCGGGTCACTGTCTGTGTGGAGTCTGCACATTCTCCCCGTGTCTGCGTGGGTTTCCTCCGGGTGCTCCGGTTTCCCCCCACAGTCAGTGACCCGAGCCGGGAATTGAACCTGGGTCCCTGGCGAAAGATGTGCTGGTTAGGGTGGATTGCCCGTGATAAATTCTCCCTCAGTGAACCCGAACAGGAGTGTGGCGACTAGGGGATTTTCACAGTAACTTCATTGCAGTGTTAATGTAAGCCTACTTGTGACGAATGAATAAACTTCACAGCTTGATTAAAAAACCTGATGAGCAATAAAAAATAATTTCCCCTTTTTTGTTTGCTGCATAGAATAAATCTGTTCCAGCCTAGAGATAAAGCAGCACCTTGCTACTACTCTGATTATTTTGGCATTTCTTCGGGTGGAAAAATCTTTGGAAGATTCAAAGAAGGTTGTAGCTTCTCGTACCAGCAGGTGGCAGTGTTGTCAAGCATTCCGATTTCTGGAACACTGCGTGCCACTGAGTGGGCTGTGCTCTCGTAGCCCCGGTGACTGAACTGCCAGAGCTTCCTTTTGTTTTAAATTGGCATTGATTCTTTTTTCTTGCAACATTTCACACATCCTTCAGCTATTTCGAGGCAGCACAGTGGCACAGTGGTGAGCACTGCTGCTTCACAGTTCCAGGGACCCGGGTTCAATTCCCAGCTTGGGTCACTGTCTGTGTGGAGTTTGCACATTCTCCTCGTGTCTGCGTGGGTTTCCTCCGGGTGCTCCGATTTCCTCCCACAGTCTGAAAGATGTGTGGGTTAGGTGGATTGGCCATGCTAAATTGCACCTTAGTGTCCAAAGATGTGCAGGTTAGGTGGATTGGCCATGCTAAATTGCACCTTAGTGTCCAAAGATGTGCAGGTTAGGTGGATTGGCCATGCTAAATTGCACCTTAGTGTCCAAAGATGTGCAGGTTAGGTGGATTGGCCATGCTAAATTGCTCCTTAGTGTCCAAAGATGTGCAGGTTAGAACAAAGAACAAAGAAAATTACAGCACAGGAACAGGCCCTTCGGCCCTCCAAGCCTGTACCGACCGTGCTGCCCGACTGAACTAAAACCCTTCCGGGGACCATATCCCTCCATTCCCATCCTATTCATGTACTTGCCCAGATGCCCCTTAAAACTCACCATCGTATCTGCTTCCACTACCTCCCCCGGCAGCGAGTTCCAGGCACCCACCACCCTCTGTGTAAAAAACCTTGCCCCTCGCACCTTAAACCTGTGCCCCCTAGTAATTGACTCTTCCACCCTGGGAAAAAGCTTCTGACTATCCACTCTGTCCATGCCCCTCATAACCTTGGAGACTTCTATCAGGTCTCCTCTCAACCTCTGTCGTTCCAGTGAGATAAACCAAGTTTCTCCAACCTCTCCTCATAGCTAATGCCCTCCATACCAGGCAACATCCTGGTAAATCTTTTCTGTACCTTCTCCAAAGCCTCCACATCCTTCTGGTAGTGTGGCGACCAGAATTGAACACTATATTCCAAGTGCGGCCTCACTAAGGTTCTATAAAGCTGCTGCATGACTTGACAATTTTTAAGCTCAATGCCCCAGCCGATGAAGGCAAGCATTCCGTATGCCTTCTTGACTACCTTCTCCACCTGCGTTGCCACTTTCAGTGACCTGTGTACCTGTACACCCAGATCCCTCTGCCTATCAATACTCTTAAGGGTTCTGCCATTTACTATATATTTCCTATCTGTATTAGACCTTCCAAAATGCACTACCTCACATTTGTCTGGATTAAACTCCATCTGCCATCTCTCCGCCCAAGTCTCCAACTGATCTGTATCCTGCTGTATCCTCTGATGTTCCTCATCGCTGTCCACAAATCCACCAACCTTTGTGTCGTCCACAAACTTACTAATCAAACCAGTTACATTTTCCTCCAAATAATTTATATATATTACAAACAGCAAAGGTCCCAGCACTGATCCCTGAGGAACGCCACTTGTCACAGCCCTCCATTCAGAAACGCACCCTTCCACTGCTACCCTCTGTCTTCTATGACCGACATGATGTGGAGATGCCGGCGTTGGACTGGGGTAAGCACAGTAAGAAGTCTCACAACACCAGGTTAAAGTCCAACAGGTTTATTTGGTAGCAAATACCATAAGCTTTCGGAGCGCTGCCCCTTCATCAGATGGAGTGAAAATCTGTTCTCCAACAGTGCACAGAGACACAACATCAAGTTACAGAATACTAATTAGAATGCAAATCTCTACAGCCAGCCAGGTCTTAAAGGTACAGATAATATGGGTGGAGGGAACATTAAACACAGGTTAAAGAGATGTGTATTGTCTCCAGACAGAACAGCTAGTAAGATTCTGCAAGACCAGGGGCAAGCTGTGGGGGTTACTGATAATGTGACATAAATCCAACATCCCGGTTTAGGCCGTCCTCATGTGTGCGGAACTTGGCTATCAGTTTCTGCTCAGCGACTCTGCGCTGTCGTGTGTTGTGAAGGCCGCCTTGGAGATCGCTTACCTGAAGATCCAAGGCTGAATGCCCGTGACTGCTGAAGTGCTCCCCCACAGGAAGAGAACAGTCTTGCCTGGTGATTGTCGAGCGGTGTTCATTCATCCGTTGTCGTAGCGTCTGCATGGTTTCCCCAATGTACCATGCCTCGGGACATCAGAGGGGCACCAATATCCTGGGAGGGAAATTTGCTACGGCTCTTCAGGGGGATTTAAACTAATTTGTCAGGGGAGTGGGAAAAGGAGTTGTAGTCCAGAAGTCAGTGTTGAGGGTGGTGAGGTATTGGGGAAGGTATCAAGGTCAAGGGTGGGTACCGGTAGACAGGAAGATGGGTTGAAGTGTGTCTACTTCAATGCAAGGAGCATCCGGAACAAGGTGGATGAACTTGGGGCGTGGATTGCTACTTGGGACTACGATGTTGTGGCCATTACGGAGACGTGGGTAGAACAAGGACAGGAATGGTTGTTGGACGTTCCGGGGTATAGATGTTTCAGTAAGTGTAGGGAAGCTGGTAAAAGAGGTGGAGGAGTAGCATTGTTAATCAAGGATAGTTTAACGGCTGCGGAAAAGCACTTTGAGGGGGATATGCACACTGAGGTAATATGGGCTGCAGTTAGAAACAGGAAAGGAGCGGTCACGTTGCTAGGAGTTTACTATAGGCCCCCAAATAGTAATAGAGATGTGGAGGAAGAAATTGCTAAGCAGATTATGGATACGTGTGGGGGTCACAGGGTAGTTGTCATGGGGGACTTTAACTTTCCAAATATTGATTGGAACCTTTGTAGGTCGAATAGTTTGGATGGGGCACTTTTTGTGCAGTGTGTGCAGGAGGGTTTCCTGACACAATATGTGGATAGGCCGACAAGGGGTGAGGCCACATTGGATTTGGTACTGGGAAATGAACCGGGCCAAGTGTTAGATTTGGTTGTGGGAGAGAACTTTGGAGATAGTGACCACAATTCGGTGTCTTTTGTTATTGCAATGGAGAGGGATAGGGCCGGACGGCAGGGCAAGGCTTACAATTGGGGGAGAGGTAATTATGATGCGATTAGGCAAGAATTAGGGGGCATAAGATGGGAACAGAAACTGTCAGGGAAAGGCACTGATGAAAAGTGGAACTTTTTCAAGGAACAAATACTGGGTGTCCTTGATAGGTATGTCCCTGTCAGGCAGGGAGGAAATGGCCGAGTGAGGGAACCGTGGTTCACAAAAGAGGTGGAATGTCTTGTGAAAAGGAAGAGGGAAGCTTATGTAGGGATGAGGAAACAAGGTTCAGATGGCTCGACTGAGGGTTACAAGTTAGCAAGGAACGAGCTGAAAAAAGGGCTGAGGAGAGCTAGGAGGGGACATGAGAAGTCCTTGGCGGGTCGGATCAAGGAAAACCCCAAGGCTTTTTACTCTTATGTGAGGAATAAAAGAATGACCAGGGTGAGGTTAGGGCCGGTCAAGGACAGTGGTGGGAACTTGTGTATGGAATCAGTAGAGATAGGCGAGGTGATGAATGAATACTTTTCTTCAGTGTTCACCAAGGAGAGGGGCCATGTTTTTCAGGAAGAGAAGGTGTTACAGGCTAATAGGCTGGAGGAAATAGATGTTCGGAGGGAGGATGTATTGGCAGTTTTGAATAAACTGAAGGTCGATAAGTCCCCTGGGCCTGATGAAATGTATCCTAGGATTCTTTGGGAGGCGAGGGATGAGATTGCAGAGCCTTTGGCTTTGATCTTTGGGTCCTCGCTGTCCACGGGGATGGTGCCAGAGGACTGGAGAGTGGCAAATGTTGTTCCTCTGTTTAAGAAAGGGAATAGAAATGACCCTGGTAATTATAGACCGGTTAGTCTGACTTCGGTGGTTGGTAAATTGATGGAAAAGGTCCTTAGGGATGGGATTTACGACCATTTAGAAAGATGCGGATTAATCCGGGATAGTCAGCACGGATTTGTGAAGGGCAAATCGTGCCTCACAAATTTGATAGAATTTTTTGAGGAGGTAACTAGGTGTGTTGATGAAGGTAGGGCGGTTGATGTCATATACATGGATTTTAGTAAGGCGTTTGATAAGGTCCCCCATGGTCGGCTTATGATGAAAGTAAGGAGGTGTGGGATAGAGGGAAAGTTGGCCGATTGGATAGGTAACTGGCTGTCTGATCGAAGACAGAGGGTGGTGGTGGATGGAAAATTTTCGGACTGGAGGCAGGTTGCTAGCGGAGTGCCGCAGGGATCGGTGCTTGGTCCTCTGCTCTTTGTGATTTTTATTAATGACTTAGAGGAGGGGGCTGAAGGGTGGATCAGTAAATTTGCTGATGACACCAAGATTGGTGGAGTAGTGGATGAGGTGGAGGGGTGTTGTAGGCTGCAAAGAGACATAGATAGGATGCAAAGCTGGGCTGAAAAATGGCAAATGGAGTTTAACCCTGATAAATGTGAGGTGATTCATTTTGGTAGGACTAATTTAAATGTGGATTACAGGGTCAAAGGTAGGGTTCTGAAGACTGTGGAGGAACAGAGAGATCTTGGGGTCCATATCCACAGATCTCTAAAGGTTGCCACTCAAGTGGATAGAGCTGTGAAGAAGGCATATAGTGTGTTAGCTTTTATTAACAGGGGGTTGGAGTTTAAGAGCCGTGGGGGTATGCTGCAACTGTACAGGACCTTGGTGAGACCGCATTTGGAATATTGCGTGCAGTTCTGGTCACCTCACTATAAGAAGGATGTGGAAGCGCTGGAAAGAGTGCAGAGGAGATTTACCAGGATGCTGCCTGGTTTGGAGTGTCGGTCTTATGAGGAAAGGTTGAGGGAGCTGGGGCTGTTCTCTCTGGAGCGGAGGAGATTGAGGGGAGACTTAATAGAGGTTTATAAAATGATGAAGGGGATAGATCGAGTGAACGTTCAAAGACTATTTCCTCGGGTGGATGGAGCTATTACGAGGGGGCATAACTATAGGGTTCATGGTGGGAGATATAGGAAGGATATCAGAGGTAGGTTCTTCACGCAGAGAGTGGTTGGGGTGTGGAATGGACTGCCTGCAGTGATAGTGGAGTCAGACCCTTTAGGAACATTTAAGCGGTTATTGGATAGGCACATGGAGCACACCAGGATGGTAGGGAGTGGGATAGCTTGATCTTGGTTTCAGATGAAGGTCGGCACAACATCGTGGGCCGAAGGGCCTGTTCTGTGCTGTACTGTTCTATGTTCTATGTTCTATCCTTTCCTGCAGCGTATCAGGTAGACAACGTTGGCTGAGTTGCAAGAGTATGTACCGTGTACCTGGTAGATGGTGTTCTCACGAGATTTGCATTCTAATTTGTATTCTGTAACTTGATGTTGTGTCTCTGTGCACTGTTGGAGAACAGATTTTCACTCCATCTGACGAAGGGGCAGCGCTCCGAAAGCTTATGGTATTTGCTACCAAATAAACCTGTTGGACTTTAACCTGGTGTTGTGAGACTTCTTACTGTTCTATGACCGAGCCAGTTCTGTATCCACCTTGCCAGCTCACCTCTGACCCCATGCGACTTCACCTTCTGCACCAGTCTGCCATGAGGGACCTTGTCAAAGGCCTTACTCAAGTCCATGTAGACAACATCTACTGCCCTACCCTCATCAATCATCTTCATCACTTCCTCGAAAAACTCGATCAAGTTAGTGAGACACGACCTCCCCTTCACAAAACCATGTTGCCTCTCACTAATACGTCCACTTAATTCCAAGTGGGAATAAATCCTGTCTCGAAGAATCCTCTCCAATAATTTCCCTACCACTGATGTAAGGCTCACTGGCCTGTAATTACCTGAATTATTTTGGTAGATTGGCCATGCTAAATTGTCCCTTCGTGTCCAAAGATGTGCAGGTTAGGTGGATTGGCCATGCTAAATTGTCCCTTCGTGTCCAAAGATGTGCAGGTTAGGTGGATTGGCCATGCTAAATTGTCCCTTCGTGTCCAAAGATGTGTAGGTTAGGTGGATTGGCCATGCTAAATTGTCCCTTCGTGTCCAAAGATGTGCAGGTTAGGTGGATTGGCCATGCTAAATTGTCCCTTCGTGTCCAAAGATGTGCAGGTTAGGTGGATTGGCCATGCTAAATTGCCCCTTAGTGTCCAAAGATGTGCAGGTTAGGTGGATTGGCCATGCTAAATTGCCCCTTAGTGTCCAAAGATGTGCAGGTTAGGTGGATTGGCCATGCTAAATTGTCCCTTCGTGTCCAAAGATGTGCAGGTTAGGTGGATTGGCCGTGCTAAATTGAGCCTAGTGTCAGGGGATTAGCAGGGTAAATATGAGGAGCTACAGGAATAAGACCTGGCTGGGATTGTGGTCAGTGCAGACTTGATGGGCCGAATGGCCTCCTTCTGTACTGTAGGGATTCTATGATATTAGAAAATCAAACTGCAGCAATTGCTGGAAAGCTGAAATAAAGACAGAAAATGCTGGAAATACTCAGCAGATCCTGGCAGTGTCTGTGGAGGGAGAAGCAGAGTTCGAGATGACCTTTCATCAGTAACAAAGCTTCATGTGAAGCCTCTTTGGAGGTGGGATGGCGGACGGGGGGAGGAGAGCAGGGTGGAGGGTGATGATAAGGCATCATCTAAAGTGTGGAGCACTACCTGGGAGTAATGTTTCCGCCCAACTGGGATTGGAGCCTTCACTGATCACTGGGTGCTTCGGGAGTATAGAATCCCCACAGTGCAGAAAGAGGCCATTTGGCGATGGCCTAGTGGTATTCTCCCTCGCCTATTAATCCAGAAACCCAGCTGATGTTCTGGGGACCCGTGTTCAAATCCCGCCACGGCAGATGGTGGAATTTGAATTCAATAAAAAATATCTGGAATTAAGAATCTACTGATGATCATGAAACCATTGTCGGAAAAACCCATCAGGGAAGGAAATCTGCTGTCCTTACCCGGTCTGGCCTACATGTGACTCCAGAGCCACAGCAATGTGGTTGACTCTCAACTGCCCTCGGGCAACTAGGAATGGGCAATAAATGCTGGCCCAGCCAGCGATGCCCATGTCCCATGAATGAATTTAAAAATGTATAACTCCAGTCCAACTTGGAACTGGGGTCGCCTGTGGCTCTGTGGGTGGCACACTCTGCAGCAGAAGGTCACATGCTCAATTCCCCACCAGAGATTTAAGCACACATTCACACTGACCCCCCCCCCCCCCAGTGCTGTGCTGAGGGAATGCTACACTGCTGCAGGCACTGTCTTTCAAGGTGGGATGTTAAAATAAAGGCCCTCTCTGCCCTCTCAGGTGGATACACAAGATCCCATGGCACTATTTTGAAACAGTAAGAAGTTTAACAACACCAGGTTAATGTCCAACCTTTGGACTTAAACGTCTTACTGTGTTTACCCCAGTCCAACGCAGGCATCTCCACATCATGACGATTTTGAAAAGCAGGGAAGGGGGTGTGGGAATTCTCCTCAGAGTCCTCACCACTGTCCGTCCTTCAAGCAGCATCACAAAAAACAGATCAACTGGTCAGTAATCCCATTGTTGTCATAGAAAATCATAGAAACCCTACAGCACAGAAAGAGGCCATTCGGCCCATCGAGTCTGCACCGACCACAATCCCACCCAGGCCCTACCCCCATATCCCTACATATTTCCCACTAATCACTCTAACCTACACATCTCAGGACTCTAAGGGGCAATTTTAGCATGGCCAATCAACCTAACCCGCACATCTTTGGACTGTGGGAGGAAACCAGAGCACCCGGAGGAAACCCACGCAGACACGAGGAGAATGTGCAAACTCCACACAGACAGTGACCCAAGCCGGGAATCGAACCCAGGTCTCTGGAGCTGTGAAGCAGCAGTACTAACCACTGTGCTACCGTGTCTGTGGGATCTTGCTGTGTGCAAAATTGGCTGCCGCATTTCCTGCATCACAACACTAACAGTGCTTCCAAAAGTACTTTGCCAGCCATAGTGGACAGTGAAGAAAGTTATCTAGGATTGCAATGGGATCCAGGGTGAGGTTTAAAGTTTATTTTATTAGTGTCACAAGTAGGCTTACATTAACACTGCAATGAAGTTACTGTGAAAATCCCCTAGTCGCCACACTCCTGTTCAGGTACACTGAGGGAGAATTTAGCATGGCCAATGCACCTAACCAGCACGCATTTGGACTATGGGAGGAAACCGGAGCACCCGGAGGAAACCCACACAGACACAGGGAGAATGTGCAAACTCTGCACAGACAGTGACCCAAGCCGGGAATCGAACCCAGGTCCCTGGCGCTGTTTGGCAGCAGTGCTAACCACTGTGCCACTGTGCCGCCCAGGTAGCTAAATGGATACAAAATTGGCGTGATGACAGAAGACAGAGGGTGGTTGTAGAGAGTTGTTTTTCAAACTGGAGACCTGTGACCAGCCTCAGGGATCGGTGCTGGGTCCACTGTTATTTGTCATTTATATTGATGACTTGGATGAGAATTTAGGAGGCATGGTTGGTAAGTTTGCAGATTACACCAAGATTGGTGGCATAGTGAAGAAGGTTATCTTGGATTGCAACGGGATCTTGATCAATTGGGCCAGTGGGCTGAGGAATGGCAGATGGAGTTTAATTTAGACAAATGCGAGGTGATGCATTTTGGTAGATTGAACCAGGGCAGGACTTACTCAGTTAATGGGAGGCTGTTGGGGAGAGTTACAGAACAAAGAGATCTTGGGGTACAGGTTCATAGCTCCTTGAAAGTGGAGTCACAGGTGGACAGAGTGGTGAAGAAGGCATTCGGCATGCTTGGTTTCATTGGTCAGAACATTGAGTACCGGAGTTGGGACGTCTTGTTAAAGTTGTACAAGACATTGGTAAGGCCACACTTGGAATACTGTGTGCAATTCTGGTCACCCTATTATAGAAAGGATATTATTAAACTAGAAAGAGTGCAGAAAAGATTTACTAGGATGCTACCGGGACTTGATGGTTTGAGTTATAAGGAGAGGCTGGATAGACTGGGACTTTTTTCTCTGGAGTGTAGGAGGCTGAGGGGTGATCTTATAGAGGTCTATAAAATAATGAGGGGCACAGATCAGCTAGATAGTCAATATCTTTTCCCAAAGGTAGGGGAGTCTAAAACTAGAGGGCATAGGTTTAAGGTGAGAGGGGAGAGATACAAAAGTGTCCAGAGGGTCAATTTCTTCACACAGAGGGTGGTGAGTGTCTGGAACAAGCTGCCAGAGGTAGTAGTAGAGGCGGATACAATTTTGTCTTTTAAAAAGCGTTTAGACAGTTAAATGGGTAAGATGGGTATAGAGGGATATGGGCCAAATGTGGGCAATTGGGATTAGCTTTGGGGTTTTAAAAAAAAGGGCGGCATGGACAAGTTGGGCCGAAGGGCCTGTTTCCATGCTGTAAACCTCTATGACTCGAAGCAGGTGACACAGATTTAAGATCATTCGCAAAGAAATTGGAGGTTCAAGGGTCTTTTCATGGCAAGATGTTATGTTCTGGAGGTTGGGTTGTATCGTTCTATAATTCTATTTGCTTAAGGGATAGTTTAAAATACTTCACAGCTACTTACCAAAGGCCCAGAAGCCAACTGCACCTTCAGCTCCCCGAGCACAATATTAGGAACTACAAAGAGTCGTGAATGTCGCCCAATCCATCACGCAAACCAGCCTCCCATCCATTGACTCTGTCTACACTTCCCGCTGCCTCGGCAAAGCAGGCAGCATAATTAAGGACCCCCACGCACCCCGGACATTCTCTCTTCCACCTTCTTCCTTCGGGAAAAAGATACAAAAGTCTGAGGTCACGTACCAACCGACTCAAGAACAGCTTCTTCCCTGCTGCTGCCATCAGACCTTTGAATGGACTTACCTTGCATTAAGCTGACCCTTCTCTACACCCTAGCTATGACTGCAACACTACGTTCTGCACCCTCTCCTTTCCTTCTCCCCTATATACTCTATGAACGGTATGCTTTGTCTGTATAGTGTGTGAGAAACAATACTTTTCACTGTATCCCAATACATGTGACAATAATAAATCAAATCAAATCAAAACAGAGAACATTGGAAATGCCCAGCAGGTCAGGCAGCATCTGTGAAGAGAGACAAACAGAGTTAACGCTTCAGTCCGCAGAGCTTATTTAGCATCTGACGTACGTTTCACTCTGTTTCTCTCTCCACAGAGGCTGCCGAACTTGCTGTATGTTTCCAGCATTTGTCTTATTTGTCTTTCGACTGGAGCACTGCTTCACTCTGCCAGGAGATGGCAGTGCAGCTATTCTGTGGGATGAGTTGCAGGACACAAGGCTTCCACTCGTAACTTAATTCAGTCGAATTGTTATTTAGATGCCTTTCCTGTTACCCCTCCCTCCCCCTCCCCCTCTCCATCTCCCTCTCCCACCAAACCCCAGAACTTGGTATTTTGCAATCCATTGCTATCCCAATTTTGTGCCTCATGGAATCATAGAATCTACAGTGCAGAAGGAGGCCATTTGGCCAATCGAATCTGCACCGACCACAATCCTTCCCAGGCCCTATCCCCGTAACCTCACACATTTACCCTGCTAATCCCCCTGACACTAAGTGGCAATTTAGCATGGCCAATCCACCTAACCTACACATCTTTGGACACTAAGGGGCAATTTAACATGGCCAATCCACCTAACCTGCACATCTTTGGACACTAAGAGACAATTTAGCATGGCCAATCCACCTAACCTGCTCATCTTTGGACACTAAGGGACAATTTAGCATGGCCAATCCACCTAACCTGCACATCTTTGGACACTAAGTGGCAATTTAGCATGGCCAATCCACCTAACCTGCACATCTTTGGACACTAAGGGACAATTTAGCATGGCCAATCCACCTAACCTGCACATCTTTGGACACTAAGTGGCAATTTAGCATGGCCAATCCACCTAACCTGCACATCTTTGGACACTAAGGGGCAATTTAGTATGGCCAATCCACCTAACCTGCACATCTTTGGACACTAAGGGGCAATTTAGCATGGCCAATCCACCTAACCTGCACATCTTCGGACTGTGGGAGGAAACCCACGCAGACACGGGGAGAACGTGCAGACTCCACACAGACAGTGACCCAAGGTCGGGAATCGAACCTGGGTCCCTGGCGCTGTGAGGCAGCAGTGCTATCCACTGCGCTACCGTGCCGCTCCTGGCTTGACAATGTGATTTGATTGGGTTTGGAATGGGTTGCAGGGACCAGACCCATTGCATTACACCCATCGTACCACTCAGATCCTGGCTCTGGCTGGAAACTTGGTTGAAAAAAAATGAAATGTTGACAACAACAACTGGCATTTATGTGGCAACCTTTAAAATCGTAAAACCATCCCAAGGTGCTGCACCGGAATGTTGTCTGTCATTGTCATTGAATCATGGAAGGAGGCATTAGCATGGGGTGACAGAAAGCTCGGTCAAAGAGGCAGGGTTCTAAGGATGAGAGAGAGGTGGAGAGGTTTCGGGAGGTAATGCCTGAGCTGAATTCCCAGGCAGCTGAAGGCATGGCTGCCAATGGGCAAACGGTTCAAATCATGCAATGCTCAAGAGGCAGCAATTGGAGGAGAGCAGAATTCTGGGTGGGTTGGGGACAGGGGCATGTTAGTACCATGCTTTTCAGTGCCATGTAACACTACATTCTGCACCTTCTTTCCTTCTCAATGAACGGTATGCTTTGTCTGTATAGTGCGCAAGAAACAATACTTTTCACTGTATCCCAATACATGTGACAATAATAAATCAAATCAAATATTAAGCTGATCTTTCTCTACACCCTAGCTATGACTGTAACACTACATTCTGCACCCTCTCCTTTCCTTCTCTATGAACGGTATGCTTTGTCTGTATAGAATGCAAGAAACAATACTTTTCACTGTATCCCAATACATGTGACAATAATAAATCAAATCAGAAATCGAAACAGAGAACATTGGAAATGCCCAGCAGGTCAGGCAGCATCTGTGAAGAGAGACAAACAGAGTTAATGCTTCAGTCCGCAGAGCTTATTTAGCATCTGACGTACGTTTCACTCTGTTTCTCTCTCCACATTGGGATACAGTGAAAAGTATTGTTTCTTGCGTCCTATACAGACAAAGCATACTGTTCATAGAGAAGGAAAGGAGAGAGTGCAGAATGTAGTGTTACAGTCATAGCTAGGGTGTAGAGAAAGATCAACTTAATATTTGATTTGATTTATTATTGTCACATGTATTGGGATACAGTGAAAAGTATTGTTTCTTGCGCGCTATACAGACAAAGCATACCGTTCATAGAGAAGGAAAGGAGAGAGTGCAGAATGTAGTGTTACAATCATAGCTAGGGTGCAGAGAAAGATCAACTTAATATTTGATTTGATTTATTATTGTTACATGTATTGGGATAGAGTGAAAAGTATTGTTTCTTGGGCAGTCTAAGTGTTGTGACGGTTAAATGTTCTGTCTGTGGCGTCAGCCATTCAAAGCTTTTGCCCACTCCGTACAAAGGCAGATAGATAGACAGAATAGCAAGATCAGAGCGTTGGAAATGAAACATCTGTTTTTATTGGCTTCCCCCTGAGAGAAAGATGCTTGCACATTTATTGGTCTCTGATCTGTATACCAAGCATTGGAAGCGTTCCATCAAACAGCTCACTCTGTCTCTTGTCATCAGTGCTGTGTGGATTCTGCATTTAACCCTCTCCCTGAACCTCTCCTGCTGCATTTCCTCTCCCTCAATCTTTTACACTGGATTTTCAATACTCTTCAATATCTATAGCATGCTTAAAGATCAAACATTGCTCTTCATTGATGGGGAAAAAATCTTTGTCCTGATTCATCTGAAACGTATACATGTGCCCATTAGGTTGTCACACCCTGACAGCACCCTGGCAGCAGTACTGAATGCCAGGCTGTTCCAATACAGCTACAACACTGGCATCGATCCAGCAATGTGGAAAATTGCCCAGGTGTGTCCTGTCCAAAAAAACAGCAGGACAAATCCAATCCAATCAAATCCTTCACTGTCGCTGGGTCAAAATCCTGGAACTCTCTCCCTAACAGCACTGTGGGTGTACCTACACCACATGGACTGACTGATCATAGAAACCCTACAGTACAGAAAGAGGCCATTCGGCCCATCGAGTCTGCACCGACCACAATCCCACCCAGGCCCTACCCCCATATCCCTACATATTTACCCACTAATCCCTCTAACCTACGCATCTCAGGACACTAAGGGGCAATTTTAGCATGGCCAATCAACCTAACCCGCACATCTTTGGACTGTGGGAGGAAACCGGAGCACCCGGAGGAAACCCACGCAGACACGAGGAGAATGTGCAAACTCCACACAGACAGTGACCCGAGCCGGGAATCGAACCCGGGACCCTGGAGCTGTGAGGCAGCAGTGCTAACCACTGTGCTACCGTGCCGCCCAGATGTCCAATAACAATCCTGGAACTCCCTACCTAACAGCACTGTGGGTGTACCTACACCACATGGACTGATTGATGTCCAATAACAATCCTGGAACTCCCTCCCTAACAGCACTGTGGGTGTACCTACATCACATGAACTGACTGATGTCCAATAACAATCCCGGAACTCCCTCCCTAACAGCACTGTGGGTGTACCTACACCACATGGACTGACTGATGTACAATAACAATCCTGGAACTCCCTCCCTAACAGCACTGTGGGTGTACTTACACCGCATGGACTGACTGATGTCCAATAACAATCCTGGAACTCCCTCCCTAACAGCATTGTGGGTGTACCTACACCACAGGGACTGACTGATGTCCAATAACAATCCTGGAACTCTCTCCCTAACAGCACTGTGGGTGTACTTACACCGCATGGACTGACTGATGTCCAATAACAATCCTGGAACTCCCTCCCTAACAGCACTGTGGGGGTACCTACACCACATGGACTGACTGATGTCCAATAACAATCCTGGAACTTCTTCCCTGACAGCACTGTGGGTGTGCCTACACCACATGGACTGACTGATGTCCAATAACAATCCTGGAACTCGCTCCCTAACAGCACTGTGGGTGTACCTGCACGATGTGGAGATGCCGGCGTTGGACTGGGGTAAACACAGTAAGACGTTTAACAACACCAGGTTAAAGTCCAACAGGTTTATTTGGTAGCAAAAGCCACACAAGCTTTCGAGGCTCTGAGCCCCTTCTTCAGGTGAGTCACCTGAAGGGGCTCAGAGCCTCGAAAGCTTGTGTGGCTTTTGCTACCAAATAAACCTGTTGGACTTTAACCTGGTGTTGTTAAACTTCTTACTGTGTGTACCTACACCACATGGACTGACTGATGTCCAATAACAATCCTGGAACTCCCTCCCTAACAGCACTGTGGGTGTACCTACACCACATGGACTGACTGATGTCCAATAACAATCCTGGAACTCCCTCCCTAACAGCACTGTGGGTGTACCTACACCACATGGACTGACTGATGTCCAAGAACAATCCTGGAACTCACTCCCTAACAGCACTGTGGGTGTACCTACACCTCATGGACTGACTGATGTCCAATAACAATCCTGGAACTCCCTCCCTACACCACAGGGATTGCAGCGGGTTCAAGAAGGCAGCTCACCACCACCTTCTCCGGGGGCAATTATGGATGTGAAAATGCTGGCCTATCCAGCGCCACCCACACCCTGAGGATGAAGTTGGAAACATGGCTTCTCAAGGGCCCATGTGAGTTTAACAGCGACACTCAGATCCTGCAATGGAATCATAAAACCTCAGTTTTAGTAGAGAGCTTTCACTCCTGCTGTGCATGCTGGGATGGTTCTCCCTCCATTACTGCCTCTTGCTTGCTCTGTACAATGGCCTCACGCCCAGAAACAATGGGATCGAGATGGTGCGCAAAACCAATCTTGGGCACTTGCTGTCCTCAAAATAATGGTTGACAACAGGAGCAAATGACTGCTTTGAGTATTTTTATGACATACATTTTAGCAGAGACATGAGCCCACTTTAATTACGTTCATGTCTTTGCTGGAATAATGATGCAAATGCCCTGAAGCTGGTCAGCTGCTGCCACCCTTTGCCAGTTGCAAGCTTCGGTTCTGATGGCATTTTGACAGGGCAGTAATTTTGTCCATGTGAGATTTGCCTTTAAACAGCGAACTAAGGCAGAAACTGGAAAGAGCAAGGGTTTGTAGTAGCCTATATTTGCGATCACACTAATCTCGACTTACCTTGATGGGCAAAGGAGCAGACACCTGGATTTGATGGCCAGTCAAGCAGCCACACGACATAGCAAGAATTAGCGACCTCTGATTGTTTCCCTTTATTAAAACCTAGTCAGCTGTCCTGGATGAGCAGATTGACTGCATAATACCTTTGCATATTCAGCTGTCAGGCAGGTAAATTCAACACCTCCACTTTCTTAGAAGACTATGGAAATTTGGCATGTCAGCTACGACTCTCACCAACTTTTACAGATGCACCATAGAAAGCATTCTTTCTGGTTGTATCACAGCTTGGTCTGGCTCCTGCTCTGCCCAAAACCGCAAGAAATTACAAAGGGTCGTGAATGTAACCCAATCCATCACGCAAACCAGCCTCCCACCTATTGACTCTGTCTACACTTCCCACTGCCTCGGAAAAACAGATGAGTCTATTAACACTTGCACCTGTGACTTTCTCCCCCATTTCACACACAAAGACCTACTCCATAGAATCCTACAGTGCAGAAGGAGGCCATTCGGCCCATCGAGTCTGCACCGACCACAATCCCACCTTGGACCTATCCCCATAACCCCATGCATTTACCCTAGCTAGTCCTCCTGGCACTAAGGGGCAATTTAGCATGGCCAATCCTCCTAACCCACACATCTTTGGACACTAAGGGGCAATTTAGCATGGCCAATCCACCTAACCTGCACATCTTTGGACACTAAGGGTCAATTTAGCATGGCCAATCCTCCTAACCCACACATCTTTGGACACTAAGGGGCAATTTAGCATGGCCAATCCACCTAACCCTGATGCGCGATATAACTCACGAGGCTAGAGATGCTCGAGGAAATAAAGGCTTTTATTGACTACAACAATAGAGCTACCGTATATAATACACGATCCCAGACTGAGGGGTCCCAGACAGAGCAGTGACCTTTATACCTCTCCCAGGAGGCGGAGCCCGACTGGGATGTACCATAATAACTATATTACAGGTAGAACAGCCCAACCCTAACCCCAACAGTAACAAGTAGAACAACCCAACCCTAACCCCAACAGCAACATAGTACTGGCCAGACCCTGGCTCAGTACTACCTGGTGGGAACCAACGATGGTTCACCACAAACCCACACATCTTTGGACACTAAGGGGCAATTTAGCATGGCCAATCCACCTAACCTACACATCTTTGGACACTAAGGGACAATTTAGCACGGCCAATCCACCTAACCTGCACATCTTTGGACACTAAGGGACAATTTAGCATGGCCAATCCACCTAACCTACACATCTTTGGACACTAAGGGACAATTCAGCATGGCCAATCCACCTAACCCGCACATCTTTGGACGGTGGGAGGAAACCCACGCAGACACGGGGAGAACTTGCAAACTCCGCACAGACAGTGACCCAAGCCGGGAATCGAACCCGGGTCCCTGGCGCTGTGAGGCAGCAGTGCTAACCACTGTGCCACCCGCTTGTGTTTGGCCCTTCCTCCCCACCCATTGTGAATCAGCAGCGAAGTGCTGTCCCGAACATGTCAGGAAATGAAGCAGTCATGTGACTTTGCAAGGATACATAGAAACCAGAAGCAGGAGGAGGCCATTCAGCCCTTCGATCCTGCTCCGCCATTCATTTTGATGATGGCTGATCATCCAATTCAATATCCTGATCCCTCCCTTCCCCCCATATCCCTGGATCTCTTTAGCCCCAAGAGCGATATCTAATTTCTTTTTGAAATCTCACAACGTTTTGGCCTCAACTACTTTCTGTGGGAGTGAATTCCACACATTCACCACCCTCTGGGTGAAGAGATTGCTCCTCACCTCAGTCCTCAAAGGTGAACCCCTTATCCTCAAACTATGAACCCCCTAGGTCTGGACTCAATGAGATGAGAACTTGGATGAGAACTTGGCCAGTTTTAAAAGAAAATAAACAATCGGTACATTGACAAAGAAAACTGGGCAAGATCTGTGTGGTCCTCTGGTTGGGTGTACGGTAGTAAGGCGGAGCAGTGCAGCGACAGAAAGTAGGCCGAAGATTCAGCCTCCCCTCCTGTGGAAGTTAAAATGTTAAAATTAAGGTTCCATAAATCTCTTTCAAGCAATGGAAAATGCTTCTCAGCATACAGGCCTTCAATGGGGTCAGTGGGTGCATATTTAGTAGGAACGACTGGCTAAACTTCACCTGCATAAGTCCCATAAACATTCTGTTTCTCGGCCTTCACCAGAGGATGGGAAAAAAATCAGAGTTTTCCACAACGGAATACCATGAGATATGGGGACATGCTATGCAAATGAAGGAGTAGCAGGAGACAGTTTTCATCGAATAAGAAAGGGCGAAAAGTTAGGATATGATTGGTGAATATGTATGCAAGTGAAGGATTGAAAAATTGCTTGTTTCTGATTTCCTATAATTGGCAATAATTGCCAAGTTGTTTGTTTATAAGATCAGAAACACTCTGCAAGTCTGTTTCTCCTTGTGCACAGGCAATTAAAGCTTGTAAGATCGAGAACTTGCAGGGCCCGATTTTACCATTTTGAGTCTAAGTGCCGAATCTGGGCGTAATACAGATCTGAGCCTGGAATCCTCTTTCCAGCGCGCCCATACGCTTTTTGCCGGCTCCAGTCCGATCCGCGCTGTGGGCGGGGCTTAGCGCTGCCGGAACGATCGAAGCTCTGAACTGCGCATGCGCAGTTCGAAAAAAATCTGAAAAAGCGCGCCCGCGTCAGATCACAGATCTGAGGAGTAGAAATGATGCCTTGACTTTAAATCATACCTGCGAGTAAATTTCTCACTCAGAATGACAATTATTTGTTAGTTTAAAAATATAACCTGTTCCTGTGCAAGCCACTCCGAAGCAATAAACACAGCTGCCTGTATTTAACTACATTTGCAATTTGCATCATTCTTGCTGATCAGAAGTAACTTTTAATATTTCCATGATGTCACAAATCTGTGTTGTTGAACACAGTTAATGAGTGGGTGCCGAAAGAGTTCCATGGACTAGTCTGTCAGTCAGTGCTCCCACTGATCCATCCTGTACCAATATCTCTGTCCAGCTGCCTGGAAATCGTTGAGTCTCATCTGGAACAACTGAATTTGGTCAATAAATTATCTTTTCTGCCTTTGATGCTGAAATAAAAATCTCACCATTCACCAGACTCTGAAATGTCTCGCTGCACTTTACACTGGAGGCTGTCAGCTCTCTTCCAGCTGGTCCGATGTTGACCACTTCAGTCATTACTGCAGTTGAAGAAAAGTCTATGGTGACTGTATATTTCATCTAAAAGAATGCTGGCTTTTCACACTGTGATATATGTGCGTTCAGTCTTTTGAGTTATGCCCCCTATTCCAGACATTAGATAAACATCCCTTCTGAAGTTTTTGTGGAGAAGCAAGGTCACATCACCCAGGACACCTACCTTTTGGCCAGTTTAATAATACAGACCCCCCTGGGAGGCAGGTCCCGCTCGGCAGACCTCCCCCCCCAACCAGAGATCCATCTGAGCCCCCTCCTCCACCCCTCCAACCAGAGATCCATCTGAGCCCCCTCCTCCACCCCTCCAACCAGAGATCCATCTGAGCCCCCTCCTCCACCCCTCCAACCAGAGATCCATCTGAGCCCCCTCCTCCACCCCTCCAACCAGAGATCCATTTGAGCCCCCTCCTCCACCCCTCCAACCAGAGATCCATCTGAGCCCGGCCCCCCTCCTCCGGCGGATGCCAGCGGAACGGTGTGAAGCCCGGTCACTTTAGCCGTGGCTCCAAGTCTGTGGCCAGGAAGGTGCTGCAGGCTCTCGAAGGACTGCAGATGGTCGAGAAGGATGGTGGAGGGAGACCAGCGATCGAGGCAGGTTGGGGGTGTGGTCTGCCGAGGGGGGCCTGCCTCCCAGGGGGGTCTGATCCCGGGGTGGGGGTGGCGGTCAGCAGGGGGTGGGGTGCTCTGCCAGGGGGGGTCTGCCTCCCGTCGGGGGGATCTGCCTCCAGGGGAGGGGGGTTGGCCTGCCGGGATGGTCAGCGGGGGGGGGGGGTCTGCCAGGGTGAGGTGGGTGGAGGGATTGCCACTGCTGGGGGGCATGGGCTGGATATCGGGGCGCTCTGAGAAGGATGGTTGAGAAGGATGGTGGCCGCAGACTGACTTCACACGGGCAGAGAGAGCTTCGGAGGTTCCCCTGTAGAATAGAAATCCGCTTCAGATTTGTATTTTGCTGGTCGCTTACAGCGCGGATCCGGAATGGACCAGAAGAAGGTAAAGTGGGGTTTGGTGATAGAATTGGGTGCGCGCCCGAATCGGGTTTCGATAAAGTCGCGATTTGCTCAGATTCGGGTGCAGATCGCGTTAAAGGCCCGACGCCCGAATTTACCGCGATTTCGCGCCCGAAAACGAGTGCAGATTGTTGGTAAAATTGGGCCCGTCGTGTCTAAGTGCTGCTTGTACCCAAGTTGACTATAGTGCCACATAGTACCGAATGTTGCTGGTACCCAGACTTCCCACACCACCATTAGAAACTTCAAGGACAGCAGTGCTGTGACCAGTGGTGTTCCGCAGGGCTCTGTACTGGGACCTCTGCTATTTGTGATATATATAAATGATTTGGAAGAAGGTGTAACTGGTGTAATCAGCAAGTTTGCGGATGACACAAAGATGGCTGGACTTGCGGATAGCGAAGAGCATTGTCGGACAATACAGCAGGATATAGATAGGCTGGAAAATTGGGCGGAGAGGTGGCAGATGGAGTTTAATCCGGATAAATGCGAAGTGATGCATTTTGGAAGAAATAATTAGGGAGGAGTTATACAATAAATGGCAGAGTCATCAGGAGTATAGAAACACAGAGGGACCTAGGTGTGCAAGTCCACAAATCCTTGAAGGTGGCAACACAGGTGGAGAAGGTGGTGAAGAAGGCATATGGTGTGCTTGCCTTTATAGGACGGGGTATAGAGTATAAAAGCTGGAGTCTGATGATGCAGCTGTATAGAACGCTGGTTAGGCCACATTTGGAGTACTGCGTCCAGTTCTGGTCGCCGCACTACCAGAAGGACGTGGAGGTGTTAGAGAGAGTGCAGAGAAGGTTTACCAGGATGTTGCCTGGTATGGAGGGTCTTAGCTATGAGGAGAGATTGGGTAAACTGGGGTTGTTCTCCCTGGAAAGACGGAGAATGAGGGGAGATCTAATAGAGGTGTACAAGATTATGAAGGGGATAGATAGGGTGAACAGTGGGAAGCTTTTTCCCAGGTCGGAGGTGACGATCACGAGGGGTCACGGGCTCAATGTGAGAGGGGCGAAGTATAACTCAGATACCAGAAGGACGTTTTTTACACAGAGGGTGGTGGGGGCCTGGAATGCGCTGCCAAGTAGGGTGGTGGAGGCAGACACGCTGGCATCGTTTAAGACTTACCTGGATAGTCACATGAGCAGCCTGGGAATGGAGGGATTCAAATGATTGGTCTAGTTGGACCAAGGAGCGGCACAGGCTTGGAGGGCCAAAGGGCCTGTTTCCTGTGCTGTACTGTTCTTTGTTCTTTGTTCTTTGAAGCTGCTATCAGACGATGACGCGGGTTTAGACCGATACTTTTTTTCACAACAATGGTAACTCATCCAATTCGGATTGGCGCTCTCTTAAAAAGACAGTCAAAGCTGGGGTTGTCATCTCCGCCATGACTAACCAGGAATTGAGGATTAATACTAGCACGAGCAAAACCCAGAGAGAAAACTCATGGGGATTATTTAAAAATATACACATCTTTAAACAAAATAGGGTTAGGCATGGGGGTTGGGCAGGCAAGGACTTTGATTTGAATTGATTTGATTTGATTTGATTTATTATTGTCACATGTATTGGGATACAGTGAAAAGTATTGTTTCTTGTGCACCACACAGGTAAAGCATACTGTTCATAGAGTACATGGGGGAAGGAAAGGAGAGAGTGCAGAATATAGTGTTACAGTCATAGCTAGGGTGTAGAGAAAGATCAGCTTAATATTTGATTTGATTTATTATTGTCATATGTATTGGGATACAGTGAAAAGTATTGTTTCTTGCGCGCTATACTGACAAAGCATACCGTTCATAGAGTACATCGAGGGGAAGGAAAGGCGAAGGTGCAGAATATAGTGTTACAGTCACAGCTCGGGTGTAGAGAAAGATCAGCTTAATATTTGATTTGATTTATTATTGTCACATGTATTAGTATGCAGTGAAAAGTATTGTTTCTTGTGCGCTATACAGACCGTTCATAGAGAAGCAAAGGAGAGGGTGCAGAATGTAGTGTTACAGTCATAGCTAGGGTATAGAGAAAGATCAGCTTAATGCGAGGTAGGTCCATTCAAAAGTCTGACAGCAGCAGGGAAGAAGCTGTGCTTGAGTCAGTTGGTACGTGACCTCAGACTTTTGTATCTTTTTCCCGACGGAAGAAGGTGGAAGAGAGAATGTCCGGGGTGCGTGGGGTCCTTAATTATGCTGGCTGCTTTGCCGAGGCAGCTAGAAGTGTAGACGGAGTCAATGGATGGGAGGCTGGTTTGCGTGATGGACTGGGCTTCATTTATGACCCTTTGTAGTTTCTTGCAGTCTTGGGCAGAGCAGGAGCCATACCAAGCTGTGATACACCCAGAAAGAATGCTTTCTATGGTGCATCTGTAAAAGTTGGTGAGAGTCGTAGTTGACATGCCAAATTTCCTTAGTCTTCTGAGACTCTCACCTGATGAAGGAGCAGCGCTCCGAAAGCCATTGCTGCCAAATAAACCTGTTGGACTTTAACCTGGTGTTGTGAGACTTCTTACTGTGTCCACCCCAGTCCAACGCCGGCAACTCCACATCATGGCCTGTTGATGTTGACAGGGGCATGTCCTCCACTAAGCTTCCTGAAGTCGATGACAATCTCCTTCGTTTTAGTGACATTGCGAGAGAGATTATTGTCGCTGCACCAGTTCACCGGATTCCCTATCTCATTCCTGTTCTCCATCTTGTCATTGTTTGAGATCCGACCCACTACGGTGGTGCCGTCAGCAAAACTTGACAGTCGAGTTGGAAGGGAATTCGGGACCATTTGATTGACGGTCAATAAATCATTCAGTCAGGTCATGGAGAATCTGCTCGCTTTCCAATCAGCTGTGGGCAGGCTGGCTTTGGGATAGACATGTCAGCCAACATGGTGGCTGTGTTTTGCGGGACGGGGAGGGCGGGCGTTCAGTTGGAAGGTTATGTGATGGTGATTCCAGGATGGTGTTGAACCAGAGTTGGCAACTAACGAAGAGGCGAATTGCCTCTTGTCATGAAGCAGATCCAGTGTTGAGTCATACACTTGTTTTTCTGCTTCTGCCTGGCAGTGTCTTTGATCAAGTCATTTTTAATGTCATTTTAATTCAATTCTGAGACTCTTGGCCTCCTAATCATGATGATGCCTCCCACTGTTCGGGCCACGTGAGGAGGGTTCAAAATTGACTTCCCAGATTTCCCACCTCCAATTCCGGTTGTAACAGGGAATTTGCGAAGGAGTTAGAAAGAGAGATGTTTAACCCCTTGTGTACTGATCGCAGAGAAACAAGTCTGCCAGGGCTTCTGGGATTTTTAAAAGGAGGGATGTTTTATTGAGTTAAAAGCCATCCAGGTAAAGATGGCAAAATATTTAAGGGAAAACCTGTGCTTCTCAAACTTTTGTGACCCACATTCACACATACACAAACAGGCAAAGTTTAACTGGTCTTGCTGGAAGTAGTTCCTTCCTCAGCCAAGTTAAAAGTTCAATACCAAAAGGCAAAAAGTGAGTTCACAGTTTGAGTTCTTAACTGGACGCTACGGCTGCGATTTTTCCAGGATCCTTTGAATTCTATGGATTGAGCTGAAGTTCCTGGGCGGATTTTTCCATTCACGGCACAGAATCCTAGAATCCCGACAGTACAGAAGGAGGACATTCGGCCCATCGAGTCTGTACCGACAACAATCCCACCCAGGCCCTATCACCATAACCCCACATATTTACCCTGCTAATCCCCCTGACACTAAGGGACAGTTTAGCACGGCCAATCCACCTAACCTGCACATCTTTGGACACTAAGGGGCAATTTAGCATGGCCAATCCACCTAACCTGCACATCTTTGGACACTAAGGGGCAATTTAGCATGGCCAATCCACCTAACCTGCACATCTTTGGACACTAAGGGGCAATTTAGCATGGCCAATCCACCTAACCTGCACATCTTTGGACACTAAGGGGCAATTTAGCATGGCCAATCCACCTAACTTGCACATTTTTGGACACTAAGGGGCATTTAGCACGGCCAATCCACCTAACCTACTTATCTTTGGACACTAAGGGGCAATTTAGCATGGCCAATCCACCTAACCTGCACATCTTTGGACACTAAGGGGCAATTTAGCATGGCCAATCCACCTAACCTGCACATCTTTGGACACTAAGGGGCAATTTAGCATGGCCAATCCACCTAACCTGCACATCTTTGGACACTAAGGGGCAATTTAGCATGGCCAACCCACCTAACCTGCACATCTTTGGACACTAAGGGGCAATTTAGCATGGCCAATCCACCTAACTTGCACATTTTTGGACACTAAGGGGCATTTAGCACGGCCAATCCACCTAACCTACTTATCTTTGGACACTAAGGGCAATTTAGCATGGCCAATCCACCTAACCTGCACATCTTTGGACACTAAGGGGCAATTTAGCATGGCCAATCCACCTAACCTGCACATCTTTGGACACTAAGGGGCAATTTAGCATGGCCAATCCACCTAACTTGCACATTTTTGGACACTAAGGGGCATTTAGCACGGCCAATCCACCTAACCTACTTATCTTTGGACACTAAGGGGCAATTTAGCATGGCCAATCCACCTAACCTGCACATCTTTGGACACTAAGGGGCAATTTAGCATGGCCAATCCACCTAACCTGCACATCTTTGGACACTAAGGGGCAATTTAGCATGGCCAATCCACCTAACCTGCACATCTTTGGACACTAAGGGGCAATTTAGCATGGCCAACCCACCTAACCTGCACATCTTTGGACACTAAGGGGCAATTTAGCATGGCCAATCCACCTAACTTGCACATTTTTGGACACTAAGGGGCATTTAGCACGGCCAATCCACCTAACCTACTTATCTTTGGACACTAAGGGCAATTTAGCATGGACAATCCACCTAACCTGCACATCTTTGGACACTAAGGGGCAATTTAGCATGGCCAACCCACCTAACCTGCACATCTTTGGACACTAAGGGGCAATTTAGCATGGCCAATCCACCTAACTTGCACATTTTTGGACACTAAGGGGCATTTAGCACGGCCAATCCACCTAACCTACTTATCTTTGGACACTAAGGGCAATTTAGCATGGACAATCCACCTAACCTACACATCTTTGGACACTAAGGGACACATCCTTCCTGGGTAGGAGCCTCGTTACGTCACTGGCAGGGGTGGAGAGAATCGGAAACCGGGATCTTGCCGCTGAAATTCTCGTGTTCTGAGCCTGGTGATATTTTGCACCGTGTCGCCGTTTGTACTGTGGGGAATGCAGGTGGCAAATCACAGCACACATAACTGCACTTACTGGAGACAATTTCCTTTGAATCCACAATCAGACTTTTCCAGAAATCGATGAGATTTGCGCCTGATGTTCCTTTCAGTGGAAATTCAATATCTCTGTGCTGGATTTTTAAATGGTCAGAGTTGGGGTCTCAACAAGAGGAAAGAGAGTTCCTTCCTGCTCTATTGGCAGCATCCCCAGACTGCTCTTCTACTGCTCTTTAATAGCTGCAGAAAGAGATTAAAGAATGGTATCATTCTTTATGAATGATATCAGAAAGGGGTGGTTTATCCAATGTTTGAATCTCACTTTACTCCCAAGAACAGATCAGAGGCTAGGAATACTGCAGAGTAACTCACCTCCTGACTTGCCAAAGCCTGTCCATCATCTACAAGGCACAAGTCAGGAGTGTGATGGAATACTCCCCACTTGCCTGGATGGGCGCAGCTCCAACAACACTTGACACCATCCAGGACAAAGCACATCCACAAACACTCACTCCCTCCACCACCGACGCTCAGTAGCAGCAGTGTGTACCATCTACAAGATGCACTGCAGCAATTCACCAAATATCCTTAGACAGCACCTTCCAAACCCACGACCACTTCCATCTAGAAGGACAAGGGCAGCAGATACCTGGGAACACCACCACCTGCAAGTTCCCCTCCGAGCCACTCACCATCCCGACTTGGAAATATATCGGCCATTCCTTCGCTGAGTCAAAATCCTGGAATTCCCTCCCTAACGGCATTGTGGATTAACCCACAGCACGTGGACTGCAGCGATTCAAGATGGCAGCTCACCACCACCTTCTCAAGGGGCAACTAGGGATGGCCAGCCAGCAACACCCATGTCCCACGAATGAATTTTTAAAAAGTAATTAGCTTCCGAATGAGGTATTATCTATTTTGATGAGACTTTCCAGGCAACTCTTGTCCTCACAGACTTTTGATCTCCATTTGAGATAGTCTTATAAAGGTGCAAATGCTATATTCCATGCCTTTCAATCGTTACTTTTTGAAGTGGACTTTGACATCCTCAGGTATGTAATTCCGTGAGCAACATGTCTGCAGTGCAATTTACATCGGAACATTCCAGAGAACTGGTCAGTTTACAATATCTGACATCAGGTGACTTGTGGCTGCCATCTTTCACCAGTGTCTTTCCTAGCCTTACAATAAAGCCCTTCTTAAACAGTTCGATTTCGGTTTGTTCAGCTGCTGAGGTTGCAGGTTGCTATCACTCATGCACAAACCCTGTCACCATGACACCCACATCAAACAAAAGTGGAAACATTGCAGAAAATCTAATTGTGAGGTAATTGTGAGGTAAAATAAGATATCCTGAGGGAAAATAAATTCTACATTTGTCATCACTTTAGTTTGGAAAGAAGCACGAGTGAGACCTTTGCACCTTAGTAGCAGTGAGTTCGAGCTTTATTCAAATATTCATTTAAAGGGTTCACCAGGTAAAATCTTGATTGTTGCCAGTAGCAACTGCGAGGTTTAGACAGCGAATCCATGCGGATCGGTTCAAAATCAAAGTGTGGTTCTTCTCTGAGATGCAGTCTGCAGCTGGAAGCGTTTGTCCATTAGTTGATGCAACGTTTCGCTCTGGCATGTTATAGGGACAATTTCCTGGCCTGAATTATCAGCTATGAGGAGAGGTTGGAGAAACTCCGTTTGTTCTCACTGGAACGATGGAGGTCGAGGGGTGACCTGAGAGAAGTCTACAAGATGATGAGTGGCATGGACAGAGTGGATAGTCAGATGCTCTTTCCTAGAGTGGAAAAATCAAGTACGAGGGGGCAGAGGGTTAAGGGGCGTGGGGAAAAGTTTAGAGGAGATGTGCAAGGAAAGTTTTTTATACAGAGGGTGGTGAATGTCTGGAACGCGCTGCCCGGGGAGGTGGTGGGAGCAGCTACGATAGCGGCATTTAAGGGGCAACGAGACTAATACATGAATAGGATGGGAATGGGAGGATACGGACTCCGTAAGTGCATACGGTTTTAGTTTAGGCATCATGATCGGCGCAGGAGGGCCGAAGGGCCTGTTCCTGTGCTGTACTGTTCTTTGTTCTCTTTGTTCTTTGAATTCTGTTCACATTTACGAGGCCAATCAAAGGCAAAGCCAGGGACAACCTGATGAGAAAGAAAGACTCGCGTGTTTGTGGCGTCTCTCGTGGACGAGAGTGCTTTACAGCCAATGAAGTACTTTTCGAAGTCTTGTCACTGTTGTAACATTGGGGAAACGGCAGTCAATTTGCATAATGGCAGATCAAATAGCCCACTGAGCAATCGGAGGGGCGAGTCCAGTTGTCCTGCTTTGCATATTGTTGCTGCGATACAGCTCTGGGCCGGGCTACTGCATCTTGATTAGTCCCGGCAAGTCACACCAATAAAAGATGTATTGTGAGGTCAGGGGTTATGTCTGGCAGTCCCGATGGCTAAATGCACAGTAAACACGTCAGCGTTACACTAAATCTATCACCCAAGGCTGCTGTGAAACAGAGACTGATTACTGAATCTCATCAAAGTGTAATATGGGTGGGCAGGCCATTCAGCCCCTTGAGTCTGTGTCTCCATTCCATCAGATTTGCTTACTCAGGACTTACTCAGTTAATGGTAGGGCATTGGGGAGAGTTACAGAACAAAGAGGTCTAGGGGTAATGTTCATAGCTCCTTGAAAGTGGAGTCACAGGTGGACAGCGTGGTGAAGAAGGCATTCAGCATGCTTGGTTTCATTGGTCAGAATGGACTGTGGAATGGTCTGCCTGCAGTGACAGTGGAGTCAGACACTTTAGGAACATTTAAGCGGTTATTGGATAGGCACATGGAGCACACCAGGATGATAGGGAGTGGGATAGCTTGATCTTGGTTTCAGATAAAGCTCGGCACAACATCGTGGGCCGAAGGGCCTGTTCTGTGCTGTACTGTTCTATTGAATACAGGAGTTGGGACGTCTTGTTGAAGTTGTACAAGACATTGGTAAGGCCACACTTGGAATACTGTGTACAGTTCTGGTCACCCTATTATAGAAAGGATATTATTAAACTAGAAAGAGTGCAGAAAAGATTTACTAGGATGCTACCGGGACTTGATGGTTTGAGTTATAAGGAGAGGCTGGATAGACTGGGACTTTTTTCTCTGGAGTGTAGGAGGCTGAGGGGTGATCTTATAGAGGTCTATAAAATAATGAGGGGCACAGATCAGCTAGATAGTCAATATCTTTTCCCAAAGGTAGGGGAGTCTAAAACTAGAGGGCATAGGTTTAAGGTGAGAGGGGAGAGATGCAAAAGGGTCCAGAGGGGCAATTTTTTCACACAGAGGGTGGTGAGTGTCTGGAACAAGACACTCAGGGTAGCGGATGTGTATGGGGCAGGGGGGAACAAGCGCTGTGACAGGCTCAACTCTGTGAGACTGGAGGTCTTGCCAGTCACTGACTAAGTGGAGGGTGGATGTTAGCCGGGTGTTCACTATGATATTTCAACATCCAGTCCCTCAACAGCTGATGCTCCATGGCTGCAGTGTGTTTGTATCCACAGAGTGCTGTGAAAGCATCTTCCAAACGCGCGACCCCTATCCTCTCGAAGGACAAGGGCAGCAGATACCTGGGAACGCCACCACCTGGAGGTTCCCCCCCAAGCCACTCACATTCCCGACTTGGAAATATATCGGCCGTTCCTTCACTGTCACTGGGTCAAAATCCTGGAACTCTCTCCCTAACAGCACTGTGGGTGTACCTACACCACACAGACTGACTGATGTCCAATAACAATCCTGGAACTCCCTCCCTAACAGCACTGTGGGTGCACCTACACCACATGCACTGACTGATGTCCAATAACAATCCTGGAACTCCCTCCCTAACAGCACTGTGGGTGTACCTACACCACATGGACTGACTGATGTCCAATAACAATCCTGGAACTCCCTCCCTAACAGCACTGTGGGTGTACCTACACCACATGGACTGACTGATGTCCAATAACAATCCTGGAACTCCCTCCCTAACAGCACTGTGGGTGTACCTACACCACACAGACTGACTGATGTCCAATAACAATCCTGGAACTCCCTCTCTAACAGCACTGTGGGTGCACCTACACCACATGCACTGACTGATGTCCAATAACAATCCTGGAACTCCCTCCCTAACAGCACTGTGGGTGTACCTACACCATATGGACTGACTGATGTCCAATAACAATCCTGGAACTCTCTCCCTAACCGTAGTGTGGGTGTACCTACAACACGGGGACTGCAGCGGTTCAAGAAAGCGGCTCACCACTACAGTAGTCGCTGGCCAGTGAGGCAATACATGGGATTCGAGTCAATTGTCCCCGCCACTTACTCAGCTGTAGATGACCCTCAGGTAACTCAGCAGATGTGAGTTAAACCCAGGACCTGCTACGCCATGCCATCACTGGCAACGCGATGAGCCACCAGGATGTGCCACACTGATACCAAGTTGATCTTTCTCCACAGCCTATCCGTAACTGTCGTACTGCATTCTGCACCCTCTCCTTTCCTTCTCCCCTATGTACTCTATGAACGGCATGCTTTGTCTGTATAGCGCGCAAGAAACAATACTTTTCACTGTATCCCAATACATGTGACAATAATAAATCAAATCAAAATCAAATCAAATCAAAGGGGCCACAGGTGGCACTGGGTGTTGGGTGTTGTGCATGTGGAGTTGTAGAAAGAGAATAAAGTGAGTTTGTGAAGATGCTGGACTTGTATTATCTTTTATTACTGGACTGCAACTGAGAGGCTCAACAACTAACAACGGGAGGGATTTTCCGGTTCTTCCCTGACAGCGGGATCTTCCAGACCTGCCGACATGTGACAATAGAACATAGAACATAGAACATAGAACATAGAACAGTACAGCACAGAACAGGCCCTTCAGCCCACGATGTTGTGCCGAGCTTTATCTGAAACCAAGATCAAGCTATCCCACCCCCTATCATCCTGGTGTGCTCCATGTGCCTATCCAATAACCGCTTAAATGTTCCTAAAGTGTCTGACTCCACTATCACTGCAGGCAGTCCATTCCACACCCCAACCACTCTCTGCGTAAAGAACCTACCTCTGATATCCTTCCTATATCTCCCACCACGAACCCTATAGTTATGCCCCCTTGTAATAGCTCCATCCACCTGAGGAAATAGTCTTTGAACGTTCACTCTATCTATCCCCTTCATCATTTTATAAACCTCTATTAAGTCTCCCCTCAGCCTCCTCCGCTCCAGAGAGAACAGCCCGAGCTCCCTCAACCTTTCCTCATAAGACCGACACTCCAAACCAGGCAGCATCCTGGTAAATCTCCTCTGCACTCTTTCCAGCGCTTCCACATCCTTCTTATAGTGAGGTGACCAGAACTGCACACAATATTCCAAATGTGGTCTCACCAAGGTCCTGTACAGTTGCAGCATAACCCCACGGCTCTTAAACTCCAACCCCCTGTTAATAAAAGCTAACACACTATAGGCCTTCTTCACAGCTCTATCCACTTGAGTGGCAACCTTTAGAGATCTGTGGATATGGACCCCAAGATCTCTCTGTTCCTCCACAGTCTTCAGAACCCTACCTTTGACCCTGTAATCCACATTTAAATTAGTCCTACCAAAATGAATCACCTCACATTTATCAGGGTTAAACTCCATTTGCCATTTTTCAGCCCAGCTTTGCATCCTATCTATGTCTCTTTGCAGCCTACAACAGCCCTCCACCTCATCCACCACTCCACCAATCTTGGTGTCATCAGCAATAATAAATCAAATATTAAGTTGATCTTTCCCTTCACCCTAGCTATGACTGTAACACTACATTCTGCACTCTCTCCTTTCCTTCGCCCCCTATGTACTCTATGAACTGTATGCTTTGTCTGTATAGCGCGCAAGAAACAATACTTTTCACTGCATCCCAATACATGTG